>NW_028322233.1:20486615-20648820 GCF_059928025.1 Delphinapterus leucas | reverse complement strand
CTAAGTGGTGCGAGGACACTCCTGCCAGGTTCCCATCCACATGGGGATGTGGGCCTTCTGCTCTGAGGTCCCAACAGCTGGGTTGCTCACAGTTTCATGCTGTGGGCTCTCTGCTGTGATTTCACTGCGGCCTGCGTACCATAGACTCGGTGCTCTGGGCCACCTGCTCGGAGGTTCCAACTGCTGGATTCCTCACCTTTTTTATTCTTTGGGCCCTCTTTTTTCAGCCTACTCCTGCGTGACTCACTGCGTGCCCCTTGGGGATGTGGATCCTCTGGTTCAGGCCACATGTGCTGGGTTTCTCTCATTTATATGATGTGGCCACACTGGTGGCAGTGTCAGGACACTCCTGCCTGTTTCCGATCCCCTAACACATGTGGACACTCTGGTGAGGGTCTTATCCTGGCTGGGTTCCTCGCCCTTCTGTGAGGTAGGCCCTTTGCTGTGACATCACTCCTGCCTTGCTGGCACACATCACCTTGGCGACATGGGCCCTCAGTTGCGAGTTGGTGCCTGCTGGGGATCTCCTCCCCTTGGTAATGAGGGCCCTCTGGCGTCAGGCCCTAACTCCTGGGCTCCCAAAATTTTCTGATGTGAGCCCAGTGATGCCAGGACACTCTTGTAAGGTTCCCATCCCCATGGGGATGTGTGCCTTCTGTTCTCTTGTCCCAACGCCTGGGTTGCTCACAGTTTCATGATGTTGGCTCCCTGGTGTTAATTCACACAGGCTTAGATCCCGTAGCCTCACTGCTCCTTGCCGCCTGCTGGGAGGTTCCAACTGCAGGATTCCTCACTTTTTATTCTATGGGCCTTCAGTTTTGAGGCTCCTCCAGCCTGTCTCACTCCCAGCCCCTTGGTGATGTGTGTCCTCATGTTTGAGGCCACGTGTGCTGGGTCCCTCTCCTTTCGATAATGTGGCCCCACTGGTGTGAGGACACTCCTGCCCAGCTCCCATCCACTTGGTGATGTGGGACCTCTGGTGAGAGTCTGATCCTGGCTGGGTTCCTCACCCTTTTGTGAGGTGGGCCCTCTCTGTGAGGTAATTCCTGCCTGGCTTGCTCCCTTTGCCTTGGTGACATCGGCCCTTTGGTGGCAGTTGCAGCCTGCTGGGAACCTCCTCTCCTAAGTGTTCAGGGCCCTCTGGCGTCAGGCTCTAAGTGCTGGGCTCCCCACGTTTTCTGATGTGAGCCCAGTGATGCCACGACACTCCTGTACGGTTCCCATCCCCATGAAGATGTGTGCCTTCTGTTCTCTTGTCCCAACGCCTGGGTTGCTCACAGTTTCAGGATGTGGGCCCTCTGCTGTGAGTTCACTCCGGCCTGTATCCAATAGCGTCGGTGCTCTGGGCTGCCTGCTTGGAGGTTGCAACTTTTGGTTTCCTTAATTTTTATTCTATTGGCCCTCTGTTGTGAGTCTCATCCTGCATGCCTCACTCCCAGCACCTTCGTGATGTGTGTCCCCTTGTTTGAGGCCACATGTGCTGGGTTCCTCACCTTTCGCTGATGTGGCCCCCCTGGTGTGATGACACTCCTTCCTGGTTCCCATCCACTTGGCGATGTGTGCCCTCTGGTGAGAGTCTGATCCTGATAGGGTTCCTCACACTTCTGTGAGGTGGGCGCTCTGCTCTGAGGTCACTCCTGCCTGGCTGGCACACCCCGCCTTGGTGACGTCGGCCCTTTGGTGGCAGTTGGAGCCTGCTGGGAGCTTCCTCCCGTCAGTCATGAGGGCCCTCTGGCGTCAGGCCATAACTGCTGGGCACCCACATTTTATGATACGTGCTAAGTGGTACGAGGACACTCCTGCCAAGTTCCCATCCCCATGGGGATGTGGGCCTCCTGCTCTGAGGTCCCAACGCCTGGGTTGCTCAGAGTTTCATGATGTGGGCCATCTGCTGTGAGTTCACTGTGGCCTGGATCACATAGACTCGGTGCTCTGGGCCGCCTGCTGGGAGGTTCCAACTGCTGGATTCCTCACATTTTTTATTCTATGGGCCCTCTGTTTTGAGTCTCCTCCTGCATGCCTCACTGCCAGACCCCTTGTGATGTGTGTCCCCTTGTTTGAGGCCACATGTGCTGGGTTCCTCCACTTTCGCTGATGTGGCCCCACTGGTGTGAAGACACACTTGCCTAGTTCCCATCCCCTTGGTGATGTGGGCCCTCTGGTGAGAATCTGATCCTCGTTGGGGTCCTCACACTTCCGTGACGTGGGATCTCTGTGCTGAGGTCACTCCTGCCTGGCTGGCACACGTCACCTTGGCGACATGGGCCCTCAGTTGGGAGTTGGTGCCTGCTGGCGGTCTACTCCCCTTGGTAATGAGGTCACTCTGGCTTCAGGCCCTAACTCCTGGGATCCAAATTTTTCTGATGGTCGCCCAGTGGTTCTAGGACACTCCTGCCAGGTTCCCATCTCCATGGGCATGTGGGCCTTCTGTTCTGAGGTCCCAACGGCTGGGTTGCTCACAGTTTCATGATGTGGGCCCTCTGCTGTAAGTTCACTGCGGCCTGGATCCCATAGACTCTGTGCTCTTGGCCGCCTGCTGAGAGGTTCCAACTGCTGGATTCCTCACATTTTTTATTCTATGGGCCCTGTGTTGTGAGGCTACTCCTTCCTGCCTCACTCCAAGCCCCTTGGAGATGTTGGTCCTCTGGTTTAAGCCACATGTTCTGGGTTCCTCACCTTTCTATGATTTGGCCTCACTGGTGTGAGGCCACTCCTGCCTCGTTCCGATCCCCTTGGTTATGTGGGCCCTCTGGGGAGAGTCTTATACTGGCTGGGTTCCTCACACTTCTGTGACGTAGGCCCTCTGCTCAGAGGTCACTCCTGCCTGGCTGGCACACGTCACCTTGGCAACGTGTGCCCTCAGTTGGGAGTTGGTGCCTGCTGGGAGCCTCCTCCCCTCAGTAATGAGGGCCCTCTGGCGTCAGGCCCTAACTCCTGGGCTCCCAAAATTTTCTGATGTGTGCCCTGTGGTGTGAGTACACTCCTGCCAGGTTCCCAACCTCATGGGAATGTGGGCCTTCTGCTCTGTGGTCCCAAAGTCTGGGTTGCTCACAGTTTCATGATGAGGGCCCTCTGTTGTGAGTTCACACCGGCCGGGATCCCATAGCCTCGCTGCACTTTGCCGCCTGGTGGGAGGTTCCAAATGCTGGATTCCTCACATTTTTTATTCTACGGGCCCTGTGTTGTGAGGCTACTCCTGCCTGCCTCACTCCGAGCCCCTTGGAGATGTGGGTCCTCTGGTTTAGGCCACATGTTCCGGGTTCCTCACCTTTCTATGATTTGGCCACACTGGTGTGAGGACACTCCTGCCTGGTTCCGATCCCCTTGGTGATGTGAGTCCTCTGGTGATAGTCTGATCCTGGATGGGTTCCTCACCCTTCTGTGAGGTGGGCCCTCTCTCTGAGGCAATTCCTGCCTGGCTGGCACAAGTTGCCTTGGTGAGCTCGGCCCTCTGGTGGCAGTTGGAGCCTGCTGGGAACCTCCTCTCCTACGTGATGAGGGCCCTCTGGCGTCAGGCTCTAACTGCTGGGCTCCCCACGTTTTCTGATGTGAGCCCAGTGATGCCAGGACACTCTTGTAAGGTTCCCATCCCCATGGGGATGTGTGCCTTCTGTTCTCTTGTCCCAACGCCTGGGTTACTCACAGTTTCATGATGTTGGCTCCCTGGTGTTAGTTCACCAGGCTTAGATCCCATAGCCTCTGTGCTCTGGGCTGCCTGCTGGGAGGTTCCAACTGCAGGATCCCTCACCATTTTTATACTTCTGTCCCTGTGTTGTGAGGCTCCTCCTGCCTGCCTCACTGCGAGCCCCTTGTTGATGTAGGTCCTCTGGTTTGAGGCCACATGTGCCGGTTGCCTCACCTTTTAGTGATGTGGCCCCACTGGTGTGAGGACACTCCTGCCTGGTTCCCATCCCCTTGGTGATGTGGGCCCTCTGGTGAGAGTCTGATCCTGATTGGGTTCCTCACGCTTCTGTGACGTGGGCCCTCTGCTCTGAGGTCACTCCTGCCTGGCTTGCACACACCTCCATGGCGACGTTGGCACTCTGGTGACAGTTGGAGCCTGCTGAGAGCCTCCTTCCCTCGGTGATGAGGGCCTTCTGGCGTCAGGCCCTAACTGCTGGGTACCCACATATTCTGATACATGCTAAGTGGTGTGAGGACACTCCTGCCAGGTTCCCATCCCTATTGGGATGTGGGCCTTGTGCTCTGAGGTCCCAACGTCTGGGTTGCTCACAGTTTCATGATGTGGCCCTCTGCTCTGTGTTCACTGTGGTCTGGATCCCATAGTCTCGGTGCTCTGGGCTCCCTGCTGGCAGCTTCCTACTGCTGGTTTCCTCACCATTTTTATTCTATGGGCCCTGTGTTGTGTGGCTACTCCTGCCTACCTCACTCCGAGGCCATTGGACATGTGGGTCCTCTGGTTTAGGCCACATGTGCTGGGTTCCTCACCTTTCTATGATGTGACCGCACTGGTGTGAGGACACTCCTGCCTGGTTCCGATCCCCTTGGTGATGTGGGCCCTCTGGTGAGAGTCTTATCCTGGCTTGGTTGCTCACCCTTCTGTGAGGTAGGCCCTCTGCTGCGAGGTCACTCCTGCCTGGCTGGCAAACGTTACCTTGGTGACGTGTGCCCTCAGTTGGGAGTTGGTGCCTGTTTGGAGTCTCCTCCCCTCGGTAATGAGGGCCCTCTGGCATCAGGCCCTAACTCCTGGCTCCCAAATTTTCTGATGTGCACCCTGTGGTGCGAGTACACTCCTGGCAGGTTCCCAACCACATGGGAATGTGGGCCTTCAGCTCTGAGGTCCCAACGCCTGTGTTGCTCACAGTTTCATGATGAGGGCCCTCTGTTGTGAATTCACTCAGGCCTGGATCCCATAGCCTCCCTGCTCTTGGCCGCCTGCTGGGAGGTTCCAACTGCGGGATTCCTTACCTTTGTTATTCTATAGGAACTCTGTTTTGAGGCTCCCCCTGCCTGCCTCACTCCCAGCCCCTTGGTGATGTGTGTCCTCTGATTTGAGGCTACGTGTGCTGGGTCCCTCGTCTTTCGCTGACGTGGCTCCACTGGTGAGAGGACACTCCTGCCTGGTTCTCATCCCCTTGGTGATGTGGGCCCTCTGGAGAGAGTCTGATCCTTGTTGGGTACCTCACACATTTGTGAGGTGGGCCCTCTGCTCTGAAGTCAGTCCTGCCTGGCTCGCACACCCTGATTTAGTGACGTCGGCCCTCGGGTAGCACTTGGAGCGTGCTGGGGCCTCCTCCCGTTGGTAATGAGGGCCCTCTGGCGTCAGGCCCTAACTGGTGGACTCCCCACATTTTCTGATGTGTGCCCACTGGTGCAATGACACTCCTGCCAGGTTCCCATCCCCATGGGGATGTGGGCCTTCTGCTCTGAGGTCCCAACGGCTGGGTTGATTACAGTGTCAGGATGTTGGCCCTCTGCTGTGAGTTTACTCTGGCATGGATCCTATGGCCTCGGTGATCTGGGCCACCTGCTTGGAGCTTCCAACTGCTGGATTCCTCACCTTTTTTATTCTATGGTCCCTGTGTTGTGAGACACCTCCTGCCTGCCTCACTCCGAGCCTCTTGGCGATGTGGGCACTCTGGTTTGAGGCCACATGTGCTGGTTTCCTCACCTTTCACAGATGTGGCCCCCCTTGTGTGAGGACACTCCTGCCTGGTTCCCATTACCTCGGAGATGTGTGCGCTCTGGTGAGTGTGATCCTGGTTGGGTTCCTCACACTTCTGTGAGGTGGGCCCTCTGCTGTGAGGTCACTCCTTCCTGGATGCACACATCGCCTTGGCCACATGGGCCCTGTGGTAGCAGTTGGAACGTGCTGGGAGCCTCCTCCCCTCGGTCATGAGGGCCCTCTGGCGTCAGGCTGTAACTGCTGGGTTCCCATATTTTCTGATACGTGCTAAGTGGTGCGAGGACACTCCTGCCAGGTTCCCATCCACATGGGGATGTGGGCCTTCTGCTCTGAGGTCCCAACAGCTGGGTTGCTCACAGTTTCATGCTGTGGGCTCTCTGCTGTGATTTCACTGCGGCCTGCGTACCATAGACTCGGTGCTCTGGGCCACCTGCTCGGAGGTTCCAACTGCTGGATTCCTCACCTTTTTTATTCTTTGGGCCCTCTTTTTTCAGCCTACTCCTGCGTGACTCACTGCGTGCCCCTTGGGGATGTGGATCCTCTGGTTCAGGCCACATGTGCTGGGTTTCTCTCATTTATATGATGTGGCCACACTGGTGGCAGTGTCAGGACACTCCTGCCTGTTTCCGATCCCCTAACACATGTGGACACTCTGGTGAGGGTCTTATCCTGGCTGGGTTCCTCGCCCTTCTGTGAGGTAGGCCCTTTGCTGTGACATCACTCCTGCCTTGCTGGCACACATCACCTTGGCGACATGGGCCCTCAGTTGCGAGTTGGTGCCTGCTGGGGATCTCCTCCCCTTGGTAATGAGGGCCCTCTGGCGTCAGGCCCTAACTCCTGGGCTCCCAAAATTTTCTGATGTGTGCCCTGTGGTGTGAGTACACTCCTGCCAGGTTCCCAACCTCATGGGAATGTGGGCCTTCTGCTCTGTGGTCCCAAAGTCTGGGTTGCTCACAGTTTCATGATGAGGGCCCTCTGTTGTGAGTTCACACCGGCCGGGATCCCATAGCCTCGCTGCACTTTGCCGCCTGGTGGGAGGTTCCAAATGCTGGATTCCTCACATTTTTTATTCTACGGGCCCTGTGTTGTGAGGCTACTCCTGCCTGCCTCACTCCGAGCCCCTTGGAGATGTGGGTCCTCTGGTTTAGGCCACATGTTCCGGGTTCCTCACCTTTCTATGATTTGGCCACACTGGTGTGAGGACACTCCTGCCTGGTTCCGATCCCCTTGGTGATGTGAGTCCTCTGGTGATAGTCTGATCCTGGATGGGTTCCTCACCCTTCTGTGAGGTGGGCCCTCTCTCTGAGGCAATTCCTGCCTGGCTGGCACAAGTTGCCTTGGTGAGCTCGGCCCTCTGGTGGCAGTTGGAGCCTGCTGGGAACCTCCTCTCCTACGTGATGAGGGCCCTCTGGCGTCAGGCTCTAACTGCTGGGCTCCCCACGTTTTCTGATGTGAGCCCAGTGATGCCAGGACACTCTTGTAAGGTTCCCATCCCCATGGGGATGTGTGCCTTCTGTTCTCTTGTCCCAACGCCTGGGTTACTCACAGTTTCATGATGTTGGCTCCCTGGTGTTAGTTCACCAGGCTTAGATCCCATAGCCTCTGTGCTCTGGGCTGCCTGCTGGGAGGTTCCAACTGCAGGATCCCTCACCATTTTTATACTTCTGTCCCTGTGTTGTGAGGCTCCTCCTGCCTGCCTCACTGCGAGCCCCTTGTTGATGTAGGTCCTCTGGTTTGAGGCCACATGTGCCGGTTGCCTCACCTTTTAGTGATGTGGCCCCACTGGTGTGAGGACACTCCTGCCTGGTTCCCATCCCCTTGGTGATGTGGGCCCTCTGGTGAGAGTCTGATCCTGATTGGGTTCCTCACGCTTCTGTGACGTGGGCCCTCTGCTCTGAGGTCACTCCTGCCTGGCTTGCACACACCTCCATGGCGACGTTGGCACTCTGGTGACAGTTGGAGCCTGCTGAGAGCCTCCTTCCCTCGGTGATGAGGGCCTTCTGGCGTCAGGCCCTAACTGCTGGGTACCCACATATTCTGATACATGCTAAGTGGTGTGAGGACACTCCTGCCAGGTTCCCATCCCTATTGGGATGTGGGCCTTGTGCTCTGAGGTCCCAACGTCTGGGTTGCTCACAGTTTCATGATGTGGCCCTCTGCTCTGTGTTCACTGTGGTCTGGATCCCATAGTCTCGGTGCTCTGGGCTCCCTGCTGGCAGGTTCCTACTGCTGGTTTCCTCACCATTTTTATTCTATGGGCCCTGTGTTGTGTGGCTACTCCTGCCTACCTCACTCCGAGGCCATTGGACATGTGGGTCCTCTGGTTTAGGCCACATGTGCTGGGTTCCTCACCTTTCTATGATGTGACCGCACTGGTGTGAGGACACTCCTGCCTGGTTCCGATCCCCTTGGTGATGTGGGCCCTCTGGTGAGAGTCTTATCCTGGCTTGGTTGCTCACCCTTCTGTGAGGTAGGCCCTCTGCTGCGAGGTCACTCCTGCCTGGCTGGCAAACGTTACCTTGGTGACGTGTGCCCTCAGTTGGGAGTTGGTGCCTGTTTGGAGTCTCCTCCCCTCGGTAATGAGGGCCCTCTGGCATCAGGCCCTAACTCCTGGCTCCCAAATTTTCTGATGTGCACCCTGTGGTGCGAGTACACTCCTGGCAGGTTCCCAACCACATGGGAATGTGGGCCTTCAGCTCTGAGGTCCCAACGCCTGTGTTGCTCACAGTTTCATGATGAGGGCCCTCTGTTGTGAATTCACTCAGGCCTGGATCCCATAGCCTCCCTGCTCTTGGCCGCCTGCTGGGAGGTTCCAACTGCGGGATTCCTTACCTTTGTTATTCTATAGGAACTCTGTTTTGAGGCTCCCCCTGCCTGCCTCACTCCCAGCCCCTTGGTGATGTGTGTCCTCTGATTTGAGGCTACGTGTGCTGGGTCCCTCGTCTTTCGCTGACGTGGCTCCACTGGTGAGAGGACACTCCTGCCTGGTTCTCATCCCCTTGGTGATGTGGGCCCTCTGGAGAGAGTCTGATCCTTGTTGGGTACCTCACACATTTGTGAGGTGGGCCCTCTGCTCTGAAGTCAGTCCTGCCTGGCTCGCACACCCTGATTTAGTGACGTCGGCCCTCGGGTAGCACTTGGAGCGTGCTGGGGCCTCCTCCCGTTGGTAATGAGGGCCCTCTGGCGTCAGGCCCTAACTGGTGGACTCCCCACATTTTCTGATGTGTGCCCACTGGTGCAATGACACTCCTGCCAGGTTCCCATCCCCATGGGGATGTGGGCCTTCTGCTCTGAGGTCCCAACGGCTGGGTTGATTACAGTGTCAGGATGTTGGCCCTCTGCTGTGAGTTTACTCTGGCATGGATCCTATGGCCTCGGTGATCTGGGCCACCTGCTTGGAGCTTCCAACTGCTGGATTCCTCACCTTTTTTATTCTATGGTCCCTGTGTTGTGAGACACCTCCTGCCTGCCTCACTCCGAGCCTCTTGGCGATGTGGGCACTCTGGTTTGAGGCCACATGTGCTGGTTTCCTCACCTTTCACAGATGTGGCCCCCCTTGTGTGAGGACACTCCTGCCTGGTTCCCATTACCTCGGAGATGTGTGCGCTCTGGTGAGTGTGATCCTGGTTGGGTTCCTCACACTTCTGTGAGGTGGGCCCTCTGCTGTGAGGTCACTCCTTCCTGGATGCACACATCGCCTTGGCCACATGGGCCCTGTGGTAGCAGTTGGAACGTGCTGGGAGCCTCCTCCCCTCGGTCATGAGGGCCCTCTGGCGTCAGGCTGTAACTGCTGGGTTCCCATATTTTCTGATACGTGCTAAGTGGTGCGAGGACACTCCTGCCAGGTTCCCATCCACATGGGGATGTGGGCCTTCTGCTCTGAGGTCCCAACAGCTGGGTTGCTCACAGTTTCATGCTGTGGGCTCTCTGCTGTGATTTCACTGCGGCCTGCGTACCATAGACTCGGTGCTCTGGGCCACCTGCTCGGAGGTTCCAACTGCTGGATTCCTCACCTTTTTTATTCTTTGGGCCCTCTTTTTTCAGCCTACTCCTGCGTGACTCACTGCGTGCCCCTTGGGGATGTGGATCCTCTGGTTCAGGCCACATGTGCTGGGTTTCTCTCATTTATATGATGTGGCCACACTGGTGGCAGTGTCAGGACACTCCTGCCTGTTTCCGATCCCCTAACACATGTGGACACTCTGGTGAGGGTCTTATCCTGGCTGGGTTCCTCGCCCTTCTGTGAGGTAGGCCCTTTGCTGTGACATCACTCCTGCCTTGCTGGCACACATCACCTTGGCGACATGGGCCCTCAGTTGCGAGTTGGTGCCTGCTGGGGATCTCCTCCCCTTGGTAATGAGGGCCCTCTGGCGTCAGGCCCTAACTCCTGGGCTCCCAAAATTTTCTGATGTGAGCCCAGTGATGCCAGGACACTCTTGTAAGGTTCCCATCCCCATGGGGATGTGTGCCTTCTGTTCTCTTGTCCCAACGCCTGGGTTGCTCACAGTTTCATGATGTTGGCTCCCTGGTGTTAATTCACACAGGCTTAGATCCCGTAGCCTCACTGCTCCTTGCCGCCTGCTGGGAGGTTCCAACTGCAGGATTCCTCACTTTTTATTCTATGGGCCTTCAGTTTTGAGGCTCCTCCAGCCTGTCTCACTCCCAGCCCCTTGGTGATGTGTGTCCTCATGTTTGAGGCCACGTGTGCTGGGTCCCTCTCCTTTCCATAATGTGGCCCCACTGGTGTGAGGACACTCCTGCCCAGCTCCCATCCACTTGGTGATGTGGGACCTCTGGTGAGAGTCTGATCCTGGCTGGGTTCCTCACCCTTTTGTGAGGTGGGCCCTCTCTGTGAGGTAATTCCTGCCTGGCTTGCTCCCTTTGCCTTGGTGACATCGGCCCTTTGGTGGCAGTTGCAGCCTGCTGGGAACCTCCTCTCCTAAGTGTTCAGGGCCCTCTGGCGTCAGGCTCTAAGTGCTGGGCTCCCCACGTTTTCTGATGTGAGCCCAGTGATGCCACGACACTCCTGTACGGTTCCCATCCCCATGAAGATGTGTGCCTTCTGTTCTCTTGTCCCAACGCCTGGGTTGCTCACAGTTTCAGGATGTGGGCCCTCTGCTGTGAGTTCACTCCGGCCTGTATCCAATAGCGTCGGTGCTCTGGGCTGCCTGCTTGGAGGTTGCAACTTTTGGTTTCCTTAATTTTTATTCTATTGGCCCTCTGTTGTGAGTCTCATCCTGCATGCCTCACTCCCAGCACCTTCGTGATGTGTGTCCCCTTGTTTGAGGCCACATGTGCTGGGTTCCTCACCTTTCGCTGATGTGGCCCCCCTGGTGTGATGACACTCCTTCCTGGTTCCCATCCACTTGGCGATGTGTGCCCTCTGGTGAGAGTCTGATCCTGATAGGGTTCCTCACACTTCTGTGAGGTGGGCTCTCTGCTCTGAGGTCACTCCTGCCTGGCTGGCACACCCCGCCTTGGTGACGTCGGCCCTTTGGTGGCAGTTGGAGCCTGCTGGGAGCTTCCTCCCGTCAGTCATGAGGGCCCTCTGGCGTCAGGCCATAACTGCTGGGCACCCACATTTTATGATACGTGCTAAGTGGTACGAGGACACTCCTGCCAAGTTCCCATCCCCATGGGGATGTGGGCCTCCTGCTCTGAGGTCCCAACGCCTGGGTTGCTCAGAGTTTCATGATGTGGGCCATCTGCTGTGAGTTCACTGTGGCCTGGATCACATAGACTCGGTGCTCTGGGCCGCCTGCTGGGAGGTTCCAACTGCTGGATTCCTCACATTTTTTATTCTATGGGCCCTCTGTTTTGAGTCTCCTCCTGCATGCCTCACTGCCAGACCCCTTGTGATGTGTGTCCCCTTGTTTGAGGCCACATGTGCTGGGTTCCTCCACTTTCGCTGATGTGGCCCCACTGGTGTGAAGACACACTTGCCTAGTTCCCATCCCCTTGGTGATGTGGGCCCTCTGGTGAGAATCTGATCCTCGTTGGGGTCCTCACACTTCCGTGACGTGGGATCTCTGTGCTGAGGTCACTCCTGCCTGGCTGGCACACGTCACCTTGGCGACATGGGCCCTCAGTTGGGAGTTGGTGCCTGCTGGCGGTCTACTCCCCTTGGTAATGAGGTCACTCTGGCTTCAGGCCCTAACTCCTGGGATCCAAATTTTTCTGATGGTCGCCCAGTGGTTCTAGGACACTCCTGCCAGGTTCCCATCTCCATGGGCATGTGGGCCTTCTGTTCTGAGGTCCCAACGGCTGGGTTGCTCACAGTTTCATGATGTGGGCCCTCTGCTGTAAGTTCACTGCGGCCTGGATCCCATAGACTCTGTGCTCTTGGCCGCCTGCTGAGAGGTTCCAACTGCTGGATTCCTCACATTTTTTATTCTATGGGCCCTGTGTTGTGAGGCTACTCCTTCCTGCCTCACTCCAAGCCCCTTGGAGATGTTGGTCCTCTGGTTTAAGCCACATGTTCTGGGTTCCTCACCTTTCTATGATTTGGCCTCACTGGTGTGAGGCCACTCCTGCCTCGTTCCGATCCCCTTGGTTATGTGGGCCCTCTGGGGAGAGTCTTATACTGGCTGGGTTCCTCACACTTCTGTGACGTAGGCCCTCTGCTCAGAGGTCACTCCTGCCTGGCTGGCACACGTCACCTTGGCAACGTGTGCCCTCAGTTGGGAGTTGGTGCCTGCTGGGAGCCTCCTCCCCTCAGTAATGAGGGCCCTCTGGCGTCAGGCCCTAACTCCTGGGCTCCCAAAATTTTCTGATGTGTGCCCTGTGGTGTGAGTACACTCCTGCCAGGTTCCCAACCTCATGGGAATGTGGGCCTTCTGCTCTGTGGTCCCAAAGTCTGGGTTGCTCACAGTTTCATGATGAGGGCCCTCTGTTGTGAGTTCACACCGGCCGGGATCCCATAGCCTCGCTGCACTTTGCCGCCTGGTGGGAGGTTCCAAATGCTGGATTCCTCACATTTTTTATTCTACGGGCCCTGTGTTGTGAGGCTACTCCTGCCTGCCTCACTCCGAGCCCCTTGGAGATGTGGGTCCTCTGGTTTAGGCCACATGTTCCGGGTTCCTCACCTTTCTATGATTTGGCCACACTGGTGTGAGGACACTCCTGCCTGGTTCCGATCCCCTTGGTGATGTGAGTCCTCTGGTGATAGTCTGATCCTGGATGGGTTCCTCACCCTTCTGTGAGGTGGGCCCTCTCTCTGAGGCAATTCCTGCCTGGCTGGCACAAGTTGCCTTGGTGAGCTCGGCCCTCTGGTGGCAGTTGGAGCCTGCTGGGAACCTCCTCTCCTACGTGATGAGGGCCCTCTGGCGTCAGGCTCTAACTGCTGGGCTCCCCACGTTTTCTGATGTGAGCCCAGTGATGCCAGGACACTCTTGTAAGGTTCCCATCCCCATGGGGATGTGTGCCTTCTGTTCTCTTGTCCCAACGCCTGGGTTACTCACAGTTTCATGATGTTGGCTCCCTGGTGTTAGTTCACCAGGCTTAGATCCCATAGCCTCTGTGCTCTGGGCTGCCTGCTGGGAGGTTCCAACTGCAGGATCCCTCACCATTTTTATACTTCTGTCCCTGTGTTGTGAGGCTCCTCCTGCCTGCCTCACTGCGAGCCCCTTGTTGATGTAGGTCCTCTGGTTTGAGGCCACATGTGCCGGTTGCCTCACCTTTTAGTGATGTGGCCCCACTGGTGTGAGGACACTCCTGCCTGGTTCCCATCCCCTTGGTGATGTGGGCCCTCTGGTGAGAGTCTGATCCTGATGGGGTTCCTCACGCTTCTGTGAGGTGGGCCCTCTGCTCTGAGGTCACTCCTGCCTGGCTTGCACACACCTCCATGGCGACGTTGGCACTCTGGTGACAGTTGGAGCCTGCTGAGAGCCTCCTTCCCTCGGTGATGAGGGCCTTCTGGCGTCAGGCCCTAACTGCTGGGTACCCACATATTCTGATACATGCTAAGTGGTGTGAGGACACTCCTGCCAGGTTCCCATCCCTATTGGGATGTGGGCCTTGTGCTCTGAGGTCCCAACGTCTGGGTTGCTCACAGTTTCATGATGTGGCCCTCTGCTCTGTGTTCACTGTGGTCTGGATCCCATAGTCTCGGTGCTCTGGGCTCCCTGCTGGCAGGTTCCTACTGCTGGTTTCCTCACCATTTTTATTCTATGGGCCCTGTGTTGTGTGGCTACTCCTGCCTACCTCACTCCGAGGCCATTGGACATGTGGGTCCTCTGGTTTAGGCCACATGTGCTGGGTTCCTCACCTTTCTATGATGTGACCGCACTGGTGTGAGGACACTCCTGCCTGGTTCCGATCCCCTTGGTGATGTGGGCCCTCTGGTGAGAGTCTTATCCTGGCTTGGTTGCTCACCCTTCTGTGAGGTAGGCCCTCTGCTGCGAGGTCACTCCTGCCTGGCTGGCAAACGTTACCTTGGTGACGTGTGCCCTCAGTTGGGAGTTGGTGCCTGTTTGGAGTCTCCTCCCCTCGGTAATGAGGGCCCTC
Organism: Delphinapterus leucas; assembly: GCF_059928025.1. NCBI lineage: Eukaryota > Metazoa > Chordata > Mammalia > Artiodactyla > Monodontidae > Delphinapterus > Delphinapterus leucas. The sequence continues at coordinate 20,634,668 of NW_028322233.1, read as the reverse complement.
TGGCATCAGGCCCTAACTCCTGGCTCCCAAATTTTCTGATGTGCACCCTGTGGTGCGAGTACACTCCTGGCAGGTTCCCAACCACATGGGAATGTGGGCCTTCTGCTCTGAGGTCCCAACGCCTGTGTTGCTCACAGTTTCATGATGAGGGCCCTCTGTTGTGAATTCACTCAGGCCTGGATCCCATAGCCTCCCTGCTCTTGGCCGCCTGCTGGGAGGTTCCAACTGCGGGATTCCTTACCTTTGTTATTCTATAGGAACTCTGTTTTGAGGCTCCCCCTGCCTGCCTCACTCCCAGCCCCTTGGTGATGTGTGTCCTCTGATTTGAGGCTACGTGTGCTGGGTCCCTCGTCTTTCGCTGACGTGGCTCCACTGGTGAGAGGACACTCCTGCCTGGTTCTCATCCCCTTGGTGATGTGGGCCCTCTGGAGAGAGTCTGATCCTTGTTGGGTACCTCACACATTTGTGAGGTGGGCCCTCTGCTCTGAAGTCAGTCCTGCCTGGCTCGCACACCCTGATTTAGTGACGTCGGCCCTCGGGTAGCACTTGGAGCGTGCTGGGGCCTCCTCCCGTTGGTAATGAGGGCCCTCTGGCGTCAGGCCCTAACTGGTGGACTCCCCACATTTTCTGATGTGTGCCCACTGGTGCAATGACACTCCTGCCAGGTTCCCATCCCCATGGGGATGTGGGCCTTCTGCTCTGAGGTCCCAACGGCTGGGTTGATTACAGTGTCAGGATGTTGGCCCTCTGCTGTGAGTTTACTCTGGCATGGATCCTATGGCCTCGGTGATCTGGGCCACCTGCTTGGAGCTTCCAACTGCTGGATTCCTCACCTTTTTTATTCTATGGTCCCTGTGTTGTGAGACACCTCCTGCCTGCCTCACTCCGAGCCTCTTGGCGATGTGGGCACTCTGGTTTGAGGCCACATGTGCTGGTTTCCTCACCTTTCACAGATGTGGCCCCCCTTGTGTGAGGACACTCCTGCCTGGTTCCCATTACCTCGGAGATGTGTGCGCTCTGGTGAGTGTGATCCTGGTTGGGTTCCTCACACTTCTGTGAGGTGGGCCCTCTGCTGTGAGGTCACTCCTTCCTGGATGCACACATCGCCTTGGCCACATGGGCCCTGTGGTAGCAGTTGGAACGTGCTGGGAGCCTCCTCCCCTCGGTCATGAGGGCCCTCTGGCGTCAGGCTGTAACTGCTGGGTTCCCATATTTTCTGATACGTGCTAAGTGGTGCGAGGACACTCCTGCCAGGTTCCCATCCACATGGGGATGTGGGCCTTCTGCTCTGAGGTCCCAACAGCTGGGTTGCTCACAGTTTCATGCTGTGGGCTCTCTGCTGTGATTTCACTGCGGCCTGCGTACCATAGACTCGGTGCTCTGGGCCACCTGCTCGGAGGTTCCAACTGCTGGATTCCTCACCTTTTTTATTCTTTGGGCCCTCTTTTTTCAGCCTACTCCTGCGTGACTCACTGCGTGCCCCTTGGGGATGTGGATCCTCTGGTTCAGGCCACATGTGCTGGGTTTCTCTCATTTATATGATGTGGCCACACTGGTGGCAGTGTCAGGACACTCCTGCCTGTTTCCGATCCCCTAACACATGTGGACACTCTGGTGAGGGTCTTATCCTGGCTGGGTTCCTCGCCCTTCTGTGAGGTAGGCCCTTTGCTGTGACATCACTCCTGCCTTGCTGGCACACATCACCTTGGCGACATGGGCCCTCAGTTGCGAGTTGGTGCCTGCTGGGGATCTCCTCCCCTTGGTAATGAGGGCCCTCTGGCGTCAGGCCCTAACTCCTGGGCTCCCAAAATTTTCTGATGTGAGCCCAGTGATGCCAGGACACTCTTGTAAGGTTCCCATCCCCATGGGGATGTGTGCCTTCTGTTCTCTTGTCCCAACGCCTGGGTTGCTCACAGTTTCATGATGTTGGCTCCCTGGTGTTAATTCACACAGGCTTAGATCCCGTAGCCTCACTGCTCCTTGCCGCCTGCTGGGAGGTTCCAACTGCAGGATTCCTCACTTTTTATTCTATGGGCCTTCAGTTTTGAGGCTCCTCCAGCCTGTCTCACTCCCAGCCCCTTGGTGATGTGTGTCCTCATGTTTGAGGCCACGTGTGCTGGGTCCCTCTCCTTTCCATAATGTGGCCCCACTGGTGTGAGGACACTCCTGCCCAGCTCCCATCCACTTGGTGATGTGGGACCTCTGGTGAGAGTCTGATCCTGGCTGGGTTCCTCACCCTTTTGTGAGGTGGGCCCTCTCTGTGAGGTAATTCCTGCCTGGCTTGCTCCCTTTGCCTTGGTGACATCGGCCCTTTGGTGGCAGTTGCAGCCTGCTGGGAACCTCCTCTCCTAAGTGTTCAGGGCCCTCTGGCGTCAGGCTCTAAGTGCTGGGCTCCCCACGTTTTCTGATGTGAGCCCAGTGATGCCACGACACTCCTGTACGGTTCCCATCCCCATGAAGATGTGTGCCTTCTGTTCTCTTGTCCCAACGCCTGGGTTGCTCACAGTTTCAGGATGTGGGCCCTCTGCTGTGAGTTCACTCCGGCCTGTATCCAATAGCGTCGGTGCTCTGGGCTGCCTGCTTGGAGGTTGCAACTTTTGGTTTCCTTAATTTTTATTCTATTGGCCCTCTGTTGTGAGTCTCATCCTGCATGCCTCACTCCCAGCACCTTCGTGATGTGTGTCCCCTTGTTTGAGGCCACATGTGCTGGGTTCCTCACCTTTCGCTGATGTGGCCCCCCTGGTGTGATGACACTCCTTCCTGGTTCCCATCCACTTGGCGATGTGTGCCCTCTGGTGAGAGTCTGATCCTGATAGGGTTCCTCACACTTCTGTGAGGTGGGCGCTCTGCTCTGAGGTCACTCCTGCCTGGCTGGCACACCCCGCCTTGGTGACGTCGGCCCTTTGGTGGCAGTTGGAGCCTGCTGGGAGCTTCCTCCCGTCAGTCATGAGGGCCCTCTGGCGTCAGGCCATAACTGCTGGGCACCCACATTTTATGATACGTGCTAAGTGGTACGAGGACACTCCTGCCAAGTTCCCATCCCCATGGGGATGTGGGCCTCCTGCTCTGAGGTCCCAACGCCTGGGTTGCTCAGAGTTTCATGATGTGGGCCCTCTGCTGTGAGTTCACTGTGGCCTGGATCACATAGACTCGGTGCTCTGGGCCGCCTGCTGGGAGGTTCCAACTGCTGGATTCCTCACATTTTTTATTCTATGGGCCCTCTGTTTTGAGTCTCCTCCTGCATGCCTCACTGCCAGACCCCTTGTGATGTGTGTCCCCTTGTTTGAGGCCACATGTGCTGGGTTCCTCACCTTTCGCTGATGTGGCCCCACTGGTGTGAAGACACACTTGCCTAGTTCCCATCCCCTTGGTGATGTGGGCCCTCTGGTGAGAATCTGATCCTCGTTGGGGTCCTCACACTTCCGTGACGTGGGATCTCTGTGCTGAGGTCACTCCTGCCTGGCTGGCACACGTCACCTTGGCGACATGGGCCCTCAGTTGGGAGTTGGTGCCTGCTGGCGGTCTACTCCCCTTGGTAATGAGGTCACTCTGGCTTCAGGCCCTAACTCCTGGGATCCAAATTTTTCTGATGGTCGCCCAGTGGTTCTAGGACACTCCTGCCAGGTTCCCATCTCCATGGGCATGTGGGCCTTCTGTTCTGAGGTCCCAACGGCTGGGTTGCTCACAGTTTCATGATGTGGGCCCTCTGCTGTAAGTTCACTGCGGCCTGGATCCCATAGACTCTGTGCTCTTGGCCGCCTGCTGAGAGGTTCCAACTGCTGGATTCCTCACATTTTTTATTCTATGGGCCCTGTGTTGTGAGGCTACTCCTTCCTGCCTCACTCCAAGCCCCTTGGAGATGTTGGTCCTCTGGTTTAAGCCACATGTTCTGGGTTCCTCACCTTTCTATGATTTGGCCTCACTGGTGTGAGGCCACTCCTGCCTCGTTCCGATCCCCTTGGTTATGTGGGCCCTCTGGGGAGAGTCTTATACTGGCTGGGTTCCTCACACTTCTGTGACGTAGGCCCTCTGCTCAGAGGTCACTCCTGCCTGGCTGGCACACGTCACCTTGGCAACGTGTGCCCTCAGTTGGGAGTTGGTGCCTGCTGGGAGCCTCCTCCCCTCAGTAATGAGGGCCCTCTGGCGTCAGGCCCTAACTCCTGGGCTCCCAAAATTTTCTGATGTGTGCCCTGTGGTGTGAGTACACTCCTGCCAGGTTCCCAACCTCATGGGAATGTGGGCCTTCTGCTCTGTGGTCCCAAAGTCTGGGTTGCTCACAGTTTCATGATGAGGGCCCTCTGTTGTGAGTTCACACCGGCCGGGATCCCATAGCCTCGCTGCACTTTGCCGCCTGGTGGGAGGTTCCAAATGCTGGATTCCTCACATTTTTTATTCTACGGGCCCTGTGTTGTGAGGCTACTCCTGCCTGCCTCACTCCGAGCCCCTTGGAGATGTGGGTCCTCTGGTTTAGGCCACATGTTCCGGGTTCCTCACCTTTCTATGATTTGGCCACACTGGTGTGAGGACACTCCTGCCTGGTTCCGATCCCCTTGGTGATGTGAGTCCTCTGGTGATAGTCTGATCCTGGATGGGTTCCTCACCCTTCTGTGAGGTGGGCCCTCTCTCTGAGGCAATTCCTGCCTGGCTGGCACAAGTTGCCTTGGTGAGCTCGGCCCTCTGGTGGCAGTTGGAGCCTGCTGGGAACCTCCTCTCCTACGTGATGAGGGCCCTCTGGCGTCAGGCTCTAACTGCTGGGCTCCCCACGTTTTCTGATGTGAGCCCAGTGATGCCAGGACACTCTTGTAAGGTTCCCATCCCCATGGGGATGTGTGCCTTCTGTTCTCTTGTCCCAACGCCTGGGTTACTCACAGTTTCATGATGTTGGCTCCCTGGTGTTAGTTCACCAGGCTTAGATCCCATAGCCTCTGTGCTCTGGGCTGCCTGCTGGGAGGTTCCAACTGCAGGATCCCTCACCATTTTTATACTTCTGTCCCTGTGTTGTGAGGCTCCTCCTGCCTGCCTCACTGCGAGCCCCTTGTTGATGTAGGTCCTCTGGTTTGAGGCCACATGTGCCGGTTGCCTCACCTTTTAGTGATGTGGCCCCACTGGTGTGAGGACACTCCTGCCTGGTTCCCATCCCCTTGGTGATGTGGGCCCTCTGGTGAGAGTCTGATCCTGATGGGGTTCCTCACGCTTCTGTGAGGTGGGCCCTCTGCTCTGAGGTCACTCCTGCCTGGCTTGCACACACCTCCATGGCGACGTTGGCACTCTGGTGACAGTTGGAGCCTGCTGAGAGCCTCCTTCCCTCGGTGATGAGGGCCTTCTGGCGTCAGGCCCTAACTGCTGGGTACCCACATATTCTGATACATGCTAAGTGGTGTGAGGACACTCCTGCCAGGTTCCCATCCCTATTGGGATGTGGGCCTTGTGCTCTGAGGTCCCAACGTCTGGGTTGCTCACAGTTTCATGATGTGGCCCTCTGCTCTGTGTTCACTGTGGTCTGGATCCCATAGTCTCGGTGCTCTGGGCTCCCTGCTGGCAGGTTCCTACTGCTGGTTTCCTCACCATTTTTATTCTATGGGCCCTGTGTTGTGTGGCTACTCCTGCCTACCTCACTCCGAGGCCATTGGACATGTGGGTCCTCTGGTTTAGGCCACATGTGCTGGGTTCCTCACCTTTCTATGATGTGACCGCACTGGTGTGAGGACACTCCTGCCTGGTTCCGATCCCCTTGGTGATGTGGGCCCTCTGGTGAGAGTCTTATCCTGGCTTGGTTGCTCACCCTTCTGTGAGGTAGGCCCTCTGCTGCGAGGTCACTCCTGCCTGGCTGGCAAACGTTACCTTGGTGACGTGTGCCCTCAGTTGGGAGTTGGTGCCTGTTTGGAGTCTCCTCCCCTCGGTAATGAGGGCCCTCTGGCATCAGGCCCTAACTCCTGGCTCCCAAATTTTCTGATGTGCACCCTGTGGTGCGAGTACACTCCTGGCAGGTTCCCAACCACATGGGAATGTGGGCCTTCTGCTCTGAGGTCCCAACGCCTGTGTTGCTCACAGTTTCATGATGAGGGCCCTCTGTTGTGAATTCACTCAGGCCTGGATCCCATAGCCTCCCTGCTCTTGGCCGCCTGCTGGGAGGTTCCAACTGCGGGATTCCTTACCTTTGTTATTCTATAGGAACTCTGTTTTGAGGCTCCCCCTGCCTGCCTCACTCCCAGCCCCTTGGTGATGTGTGTCCTCTGATTTGAGGCTACGTGTGCTGGGTCCCTCGTCTTTCGCTGACGTGGCTCCACTGGTGAGAGGACACTCCTGCCTGGTTCTCATCCCCTTGGTGATGTGGGCCCTCTGGAGAGAGTCTGATCCTTGTTGGGTACCTCACACATTTGTGAGGTGGGCCCTCTGCTCTGAAGTCAGTCCTGCCTGGCTCGCACACCCTGATTTAGTGACGTCGGCCCTCGGGTAGCACTTGGAGCGTGCTGGGGCCTCCTCCCGTTGGTAATGAGGGCCCTCTGGCGTCAGGCCCTAACTGGTGGACTCCCCACATTTTCTGATGTGTGCCCACTGGTGCAATGACACTCCTGCCAGGTTCCCATCCCCATGGGGATGTGGGCCTTCTGCTCTGAGGTCCCAACGGCTGGGTTGATTACAGTGTCAGGATGTTGGCCCTCTGCTGTGAGTTTACTCTGGCATGGATCCTATGGCCTCGGTGATCTGGGCCACCTGCTTGGAGCTTCCAACTGCTGGATTCCTCACCTTTTTTATTCTATGGTCCCTGTGTTGTGAGACACCTCCTGCCTGCCTCACTCCGAGCCTCTTGGCGATGTGGGCACTCTGGTTTGAGGCCACATGTGCTGGTTTCCTCACCTTTCACAGATGTGGCCCCCCTTGTGTGAGGACACTCCTGCCTGGTTCCCATTACCTCGGAGATGTGTGCGCTCTGGTGAGTGTGATCCTGGTTGGGTTCCTCACACTTCTGTGAGGTGGGCCCTCTGCTGTGAGGTCACTCCTTCCTGGATGCACACATCGCCTTGGCCACATGGGCCCTGTGGTAGCAGTTGGAACGTGCTGGGAGCCTCCTCCCCTCGGTCATGAGGGCCCTCTGGCGTCAGGCTGTAACTGCTGGGTTCCCATATTTTCTGATACGTGCTAAGTGGTGCGAGGACACTCCTGCCAGGTTCCCATCCACATGGGGATGTGGGCCTTCTGCTCTGAGGTCCCAACAGCTGGGTTGCTCACAGTTTCATGCTGTGGGCTCTCTGCTGTGATTTCACTGCGGCCTGCGTACCATAGACTCGGTGCTCTGGGCCACCTGCTCGGAGGTTCCAACTGCTGGATTCCTCACCTTTTTTATTCTTTGGGCCCTCTTTTTTCAGCCTACTCCTGCGTGACTCACTGCGTGCCCCTTGGGGATGTGGATCCTCTGGTTCAGGCCACATGTGCTGGGTTTCTCTCATTTATATGATGTGGCCACACTGGTGGCAGTGTCAGGACACTCCTGCCTGTTTCCGATCCCCTAACACATGTGGACACTCTGGTGAGGGTCTTATCCTGGCTGGGTTCCTCGCCCTTCTGTGAGGTAGGCCCTTTGCTGTGACATCACTCCTGCCTTGCTGGCACACATCACCTTGGCGACATGGGCCCTCAGTTGCGAGTTGGTGCCTGCTGGGGATCTCCTCCCCTTGGTAATGAGGGCCCTCTGGCGTCAGGCCCTAACTCCTGGGCTCCCAAAATTTTCTGATGTGAGCCCAGTGATGCCAGGACACTCTTGTAAGGTTCCCATCCCCATGGGGATGTGTGCCTTCTGTTCTCTTGTCCCAACGCCTGGGTTGCTCACAGTTTCATGATGTTGGCTCCCTGGTGTTAATTCACACAGGCTTAGATCCCGTAGCCTCACTGCTCCTTGCCGCCTGCTGGGAGGTTCCAACTGCAGGATTCCTCACTTTTTATTCTATGGGCCTTCAGTTTTGAGGCTCCTCCAGCCTGTCTCACTCCCAGCCCCTTGGTGATGTGTGTCCTCATGTTTGAGGCCACGTGTGCTGGGTCCCTCTCCTTTCCATAATGTGGCCCCACTGGTGTGAGGACACTCCTGCCCAGCTCCCATCCACTTGGTGATGTGGGACCTCTGGTGAGAGTCTGATCCTGGCTGGGTTCCTCACCCTTTTGTGAGGTGGGCCCTCTCTGTGAGGTAATTCCTGCCTGGCTTGCTCCCTTTGCCTTGGTGACATCGGCCCTTTGGTGGCAGTTGCAGCCTGCTGGGAACCTCCTCTCCTAAGTGTTCAGGGCCCTCTGGCGTCAGGCTCTAAGTGCTGGGCTCCCCACGTTTTCTGATGTGAGCCCAGTGATGCCACGACACTCCTGTACGGTTCCCATCCCCATGAAGATGTGTGCCTTCTGTTCTCTTGTCCCAACGCCTGGGTTGCTCACAGTTTCAGGATGTGGGCCCTCTGCTGTGAGTTCACTCCGGCCTGTATCCAATAGCGTCGGTGCTCTGGGCTGCCTGCTTGGAGGTTGCAACTTTTGGTTTCCTTAATTTTTATTCTATTGGCCCTCTGTTGTGAGTCTCATCCTGCATGCCTCACTCCCAGCACCTTCGTGATGTGTGTCCCCTTGTTTGAGGCCACATGTGCTGGGTTCCTCACCTTTCGCTGATGTGGCCCCCCTGGTGTGATGACACTCCTTCCTGGTTCCCATCCACTTGGCGATGTGTGCCCTCTGGTGAGAGTCTGATCCTGATAGGGTTCCTCACACTTCTGTGAGGTGGGCGCTCTGCTCTGAGGTCACTCCTGCCTGGCTGGCACACCCCGCCTTGGTGACGTCGGCCCTTTGGTGGCAGTTGGAGCCTGCTGGGAGCTTCCTCCCGTCAGTCATGAGGGCCCTCTGGCGTCAGGCCATAACTGCTGGGCACCCACATTTTATGATACGTGCTAAGTGGTACGAGGACACTCCTGCCAAGTTCCCATCCCCATGGGGATGTGGGCCTCCTGCTCTGAGGTCCCAACGCCTGGGTTGCTCAGAGTTTCATGATGTGGGCCCTCTGCTGTGAGTTCACTGTGGCCTGGATCACATAGACTCGGTGCTCTGGGCCGCCTGCTGGGAGGTTCCAACTGCTGGATTCCTCACATTTTTTATTCTATGGGCCCTCTGTTTTGAGTCTCCTCCTGCATGCCTCACTGCCAGACCCCTTGTGATGTGTGTCCCCTTGTTTGAGGCCACATGTGCTGGGTTCCTCACCTTTCGCTGATGTGGCCCCACTGGTGTGAAGACACACTTGCCTAGTTCCCATCCCCTTGGTGATGTGGGCCCTCTGGTGAGAATCTGATCCTCGTTGGGGTCCTCACACTTCCGTGACGTGGGATCTCTGTGCTGAGGTCACTCCTGCCTGGCTGGCACACGTCACCTTGGCGACATGGGCCCTCAGTTGGGAGTTGGTGCCTGCTGGCGGTCTACTCCCCTTGGTAATGAGGTCACTCTGGCTTCAGGCCCTAACTCCTGGGATCCAAATTTTTCTGATGGTCGCCCAGTGGTTCTAGGACACTCCTGCCAGGTTCCCATCTCCATGGGCATGTGGGCCTTCTGTTCTGAGGTCCCAACGGCTGGGTTGCTCACAGTTTCATGATGTGGGCCCTCTGCTGTAAGTTCACTGCGGCCTGGATCCCATAGACTCTGTGCTCTTGGCCGCCTGCTGAGAGGTTCCAACTGCTGGATTCCTCACATTTTTTATTCTATGGGCCCTGTGTTGTGAGGCTACTCCTTCCTGCCTCACTCCAAGCCCCTTGGAGATGTTGGTCCTCTGGTTTAAGCCACATGTTCTGGGTTCCTCACCTTTCTATGATTTGGCCTCACTGGTGTGAGGCCACTCCTGCCTCGTTCCGATCCCCTTGGTTATGTGGGCCCTCTGGGGAGAGTCTTATACTGGCTGGGTTCCTCACACTTCTGTGACGTAGGCCCTCTGCTCAGAGGTCACTCCTGCCTGGCTGGCACACGTCACCTTGGCAACGTGTGCCCTCAGTTGGGAGTTGGTGCCTGCTGGGAGCCTCCTCCCCTCAGTAATGAGGGCCCTCTGGCGTCAGGCCCTAACTCCTGGGCTCCCAAAATTTTCTGATGTGTGCCCTGTGGTGTGAGTACACTCCTGCCAGGTTCCCAACCTCATGGGAATGTGGGCCTTCTGCTCTGTGGTCCCAAAGTCTGGGTTGCTCACAGTTTCATGATGAGGGCCCTCTGTTGTGAGTTCACACCGGCCGGGATCCCATAGCCTCGCTGCACTTTGCCGCCTGGTGGGAGGTTCCAAATGCTGGATTCCTCACATTTTTTATTCTACGGGCCCTGTGTTGTGAGGCTACTCCTGCCTGCCTCACTCCGAGCCCCTTGGAGATGTGGGTCCTCTGGTTTAGGCCACATGTTCCGGGTTCCTCACCTTTCTATGATTTGGCCACACTGGTGTGAGGACACTCCTGCCTGGTTCCGATCCCCTTGGTGATGTGAGTCCTCTGGTGATAGTCTGATCCTGGATGGGTTCCTCACCCTTCTGTGAGGTGGGCCCTCTCTCTGAGGCAATTCCTGCCTGGCTGGCACAAGTTGCCTTGGTGAGCTCGGCCCTCTGGTGGCAGTTGGAGCCTGCTGGGAACCTCCTCTCCTACGTGATGAGGGCCCTCTGGCGTCAGGCTCTAACTGCTGGGCTCCCCACGTTTTCTGATGTGAGCCCAGTGATGCCAGGACACTCTTGTAAGGTTCCCATCCCCATGGGGATGTGTGCCTTCTGTTCTCTTGTCCCAACGCCTGGGTTACTCACAGTTTCATGATGTTGGCTCCCTGGTGTTAGTTCACCAGGCTTAGATCCCATAGCCTCTGTGCTCTGGGCTGCCTGCTGGGAGGTTCCAACTGCAGGATCCCTCACCATTTTTATACTTCTGTCCCTGTGTTGTGAGGCTCCTCCTGCCTGCCTCACTGCGAGCCCCTTGTTGATGTAGGTCCTCTGGTTTGAGGCCACATGTGCCGGTTGCCTCACCTTTTAGTGATGTGGCCCCACTGGTGTGAGGACACTCCTGCCTGGTTCCCATCCCCTTGGTGATGTGGGCCCTCTGGTGAGAGTCTGATCCTGATGGGGTTCCTCACGCTTCTGTGAGGTGGGCCCTCTGCTCTGAGGTCACTCCTGCCTGGCTTGCACACACCTCCATGGCGACGTTGGCACTCTGGTGACAGTTGGAGCCTGCTGAGAGCCTCCTTCCCTCGGTGATGAGGGCCTTCTGGCGTCAGGCCCTAACTGCTGGGTACCCACATATTCTGATACATGCTAAGTGGTGTGAGGACACTCCTGCCAGGTTCCCATCCCTATTGGGATGTGGGCCTTGTGCTCTGAGGTCCCAACGTCTGGGTTGCTCACAGTTTCATGATGTGGCCCTCTGCTCTGTGTTCACTGTGGTCTGGATCCCATAGTCTCGGTGCTCTGGGCTCCCTGCTGGCAGGTTCCTACTGCTGGTTTCCTCACCATTTTTATTCTATGGGCCCTGTGTTGTGTGGCTACTCCTGCCTACCTCACTCCGAGGCCATTGGACATGTGGGTCCTCTGGTTTAGGCCACATGTGCTGGGTTCCTCACCTTTCTATGATGTGACCGCACTGGTGTGAGGACACTCCTGCCTGGTTCCGATCCCCTTGGTGATGTGGGCCCTCTGGTGAGAGTCTTATCCTGGCTTGGTTGCTCACCCTTCTGTGAGGTAGGCCCTCTGCTGCGAGGTCACTCCTGCCTGGCTGGCAAACGTTACCTTGGTGACGTGTGCCCTCAGTTGGGAGTTGGTGCCTGTTTGGAGTCTCCTCCCCTCGGTAATGAGGGCCCTCTGGCATCAGGCCCTAACTCCTGGCTCCCAAATTTTCTGATGTGCACCCTGTGGTGCGAGTACACTCCTGGCAGGTTCCCAACCACATGGGAATGTGGGCCTTCAGCTCTGAGGTCCCAACGCCTGTGTTGCTCACAGTTTCATGATGAGGGCCCTCTGTTGTGAATTCACTCAGGCCTGGATCCCATAGCCTCCCTGCTCTTGGCCGCCTGCTGGGAGGTTCCAACTGCGGGATTCCTTACCTTTGTTATTCTATAGGAACTCTGTTTTGAGGCTCCCCCTGCCTGCCTCACTCCCAGCCCCTTGGTGATGTGTGTCCTCTGATTTGAGGCTACGTGTGCTGGGTCCCTCGTCTTTCGCTGACGTGGCTCCACTGGTGAGAGGACACTCCTGCCTGGTTCTCATCCCCTTGGTGATGTGGGCCCTCTGGAGAGAGTCTGATCCTTGTTGGGTACCTCACACATTTGTGAGGTGGGCCCTCTGCTCTGAAGTCAGTCCTGCCTGGCTCGCACACCCTGATTTAGTGACGTCGGCCCTCGGGTAGCACTTGGAGCGTGCTGGGGCCTCCTCCCGTTGGTAATGAGGGCCCTCTGGCGTCAGGCCCTAACTGGTGGACTCCCCACATTTTCTGATGTGTGCCCACTGGTGCAATGACACTCCTGCCAGGTTCCCATCCCCATGGGGATGTGGGCCTTCTGCTCTGAGGTCCCAACGGCTGGGTTGATTACAGTGTCAGGATGTTGGCCCTCTGCTGTGAGTTTACTCTGGCATGGATCCTATGGCCTCGGTGATCTGGGCCACCTGCTTGGAGCTTCCAACTGCTGGATTCCTCACCTTTTTTATTCTATGGTCCCTGTGTTGTGAGACACCTCCTGCCTGCCTCACTCCGAGCCTCTTGGCGATGTGGGCACTCTGGTTTGAGGCCACATGTGCTGGTTTCCTCACCTTTCACAGATGTGGCCCCCCTTGTGTGAGGACACTCCTGCCTGGTTCCCATTACCTCGGAGATGTGTGCGCTCTGGTGAGTGTGATCCTGGTTGGGTTCCTCACACTTCTGTGAGGTGGGCCCTCTGCTGTGAGGTCACTCCTTCCTGGATGCACACATCGCCTTGGCCACATGGGCCCTGTGGTAGCAGTTGGAACGTGCTGGGAGCCTCCTCCCCTCGGTCATGAGGGCCCTCTGGCGTCAGGCTGTAACTGCTGGGTTCCCATATTTTCTGATACGTGCTAAGTGGTGCGAGGACACTCCTGCCAGGTTCCCATCCACATGGGGATGTGGGCCTTCTGCTCTGAGGTCCCAACAGCTGGGTTGCTCACAGTTTCATGCTGTGGGCTCTCTGCTGTGATTTCACTGCGGCCTGCGTACCATAGACTCGGTGCTCTGGGCCACCTGCTCGGAGGTTCCAACTGCTGGATTCCTCACCTTTTTTATTCTTTGGGCCCTCTTTTTTCAGCCTACTCCTGCGTGACTCACTGCGTGCCCCTTGGGGATGTGGATCCTCTGGTTCAGGCCACATGTGCTGGGTTTCTCTCATTTATATGATGTGGCCACACTGGTGGCAGTGTCAGGACACTCCTGCCTGTTTCCGATCCCCTAACACATGTGGACACTCTGGTGAGGGTCTTATCCTGGCTGGGTTCCTCGCCCTTCTGTGAGGTAGGCCCTTTGCTGTGACATCACTCCTGCCTTGCTGGCACACATCACCTTGGCGACATGGGCCCTCAGTTGCGAGTTGGTGCCTGCTGGGGATCTCCTCCCCTTGGTAATGAGGGCCCTCTGGCGTCAGGCCCTAACTCCTGGGCTCCCAAAATTTTCTGATGTGAGCCCAGTGATGCCAGGACACTCTTGTAAGGTTCCCATCCCCATGGGGATGTGTGCCTTCTGTTCTCTTGTCCCAACGCCTGGGTTGCTCACAGTTTCATGATGTTGGCTCCCTGGTGTTAATTCACACAGGCTTAGATCCCGTAGCCTCACTGCTCCTTGCCGCCTGCTGGGAGGTTCCAACTGCAGGATTCCTCACTTTTTATTCTATGGGCCTTCAGTTTTGAGGCTCCTCCAGCCTGTCTCACTCCCAGCCCCTTGGTGATGTGTGTCCTCATGTTTGAGGCCACGTGTGCTGGGTCCCTCTCCTTTCCATAATGTGGCCCCACTGGTGTGAGGACACTCCTGCCCAGCTCCCATCCACTTGGTGATGTGGGACCTCTGGTGAGAGTCTGATCCTGGCTGGGTTCCTCACCCTTTTGTGAGGTGGGCCCTCTCTGTGAGGTAATTCCTGCCTGGCTTGCTCCCTTTGCCTTGGTGACATCGGCCCTTTGGTGGCAGTTGCAGCCTGCTGGGAACCTCCTCTCCTAAGTGTTCAGGGCCCTCTGGCGTCAGGCTCTAAGTGCTGGGCTCCCCACGTTTTCTGATGTGAGCCCAGTGATGCCACGACACTCCTGTACGGTTCCCATCCCCATGAAGATGTGTGCCTTCTGTTCTCTTGTCCCAACGCCTGGGTTGCTCACAGTTTCAGGATGTGGGCCCTCTGCTGTGAGTTCACTCCGGCCTGTATCCAATAGCGTCGGTGCTCTGGGCTGCCTGCTTGGAGGTTGCAACTTTTGGTTTCCTTAATTTTTATTCTATTGGCCCTCTGTTGTGAGTCTCATCCTGCATGCCTCACTCCCAGCACCTTCGTGATGTGTGTCCCCTTGTTTGAGGCCACATGTGCTGGGTTCCTCACCTTTCGCTGATGTGGCCCCCCTGGTGTGATGACACTCCTTCCTGGTTCCCATCCACTTGGCGATGTGTGCCCTCTGGTGAGAGTCTGATCCTGATAGGGTTCCTCACACTTCTGTGAGGTGGGCGCTCTGCTCTGAGGTCACTCCTGCCTGGCTGGCACACCCCGCCTTGGTGACGTCGGCCCTTTGGTGGCAGTTGGAGCCTGCTGGGAGCTTCCTCCCGTCAGTCATGAGGGCCCTCTGGCGTCAGGCCATAACTGCTGGGCACCCACATTTTATGATACGTGCTAAGTGGTACGAGGACACTCCTGCCAAGTTCCCATCCCCATGGGGATGTGGGCCTCCTGCTCTGAGGTCCCAACGCCTGGGTTGCTCAGAGTTTCATGATGTGGGCCCTCTGCTGTGAGTTCACTGTGGCCTGGATCACATAGACTCGGTGCTCTGGGCCGCCTGCTGGGAGGTTCCAACTGCTGGATTCCTCACATTTTTTATTCTATGGGCCCTCTGTTTTGAGTCTCCTCCTGCATGCCTCACTGCCAGACCCCTTGTGATGTGTGTCCCCTTGTTTGAGGCCACATGTGCTGGGTTCCTCACCTTTCGCTGATGTGGCCCCACTGGTGTGAAGACACACTTGCCTAGTTCCCATCCCCTTGGTGATGTGGGCCCTCTGGTGAGAATCTGATCCTCGTTGGGGTCCTCACACTTCCGTGACGTGGGATCTCTGTGCTGAGGTCACTCCTGCCTGGCTGGCACACGTCACCTTGGCGACATGGGCCCTCAGTTGGGAGTTGGTGCCTGCTGGCGGTCTACTCCCCTTGGTAATGAGGTCACTCTGGCTTCAGGCCCTAACTCCTGGGATCCAAATTTTTCTGATGGTCGCCCAGTGGTTCTAGGACACTCCTGCCAGGTTCCCATCTCCATGGGCATGTGGGCCTTCTGTTCTGAGGTCCCAACGGCTGGGTTGCTCACAGTTTCATGATGTGGGCCCTCTGCTGTAAGTTCACTGCGGCCTGGATCCCATAGACTCTGTGCTCTTGGCCGCCTGCTGAGAGGTTCCAACTGCTGGATTCCTCACATTTTTTATTCTATGGGCCCTGTGTTGTGAGGCTACTCCTTCCTGCCTCACTCCAAGCCCCTTGGAGATGTTGGTCCTCTGGTTTAAGCCACATGTTCTGGGTTCCTCACCTTTCTATGATTTGGCCTCACTGGTGTGAGGCCACTCCTGCCTCGTTCCGATCCCCTTGGTTATGTGGGCCCTCTGGGGAGAGTCTTATACTGGCTGGGTTCCTCACACTTCTGTGACGTAGGCCCTCTGCTCAGAGGTCACTCCTGCCTGGCTGGCACACGTCACCTTGGCAACGTGTGCCCTCAGTTGGGAGTTGGTGCCTGCTGGGAGCCTCCTCCCCTCAGTAATGAGGGCCCTCTGGCGTCAGGCCCTAACTCCTGGGCTCCCAAAATTTTCTGATGTGTGCCCTGTGGTGTGAGTACACTCCTGCCAGGTTCCCAACCTCATGGGAATGTGGGCCTTCTGCTCTGTGGTCCCAAAGTCTGGGTTGCTCACAGTTTCATGATGAGGGCCCTCTGTTGTGAGTTCACACCGGCCGGGATCCCATAGCCTCGCTGCACTTTGCCGCCTGGTGGGAGGTTCCAAATGCTGGATTCCTCACATTTTTTATTCTACGGGCCCTGTGTTGTGAGGCTACTCCTGCCTGCCTCACTCCGAGCCCCTTGGAGATGTGGGTCCTCTGGTTTAGGCCACATGTTCCGGGTTCCTCACCTTTCTATGATTTGGCCACACTGGTGTGAGGACACTCCTGCCTGGTTCCGATCCCCTTGGTGATGTGAGTCCTCTGGTGATAGTCTGATCCTGGATGGGTTCCTCACCCTTCTGTGAGGTGGGCCCTCTCTCTGAGGCAATTCCTGCCTGGCTGGCACAAGTTGCCTTGGTGAGCTCGGCCCTCTGGTGGCAGTTGGAGCCTGCTGGGAACCTCCTCTCCTACGTGATGAGGGCCCTCTGGCGTCAGGCTCTAACTGCTGGGCTCCCCACGTTTTCTGATGTGAGCCCAGTGATGCCAGGACACTCTTGTAAGGTTCCCATCCCCATGGGGATGTGTGCCTTCTGTTCTCTTGTCCCAACGCCTGGGTTACTCACAGTTTCATGATGTTGGCTCCCTGGTGTTAGTTCACCAGGCTTAGATCCCATAGCCTCTGTGCTCTGGGCTGCCTGCTGGGAGGTTCCAACTGCAGGATCCCTCACCATTTTTATACTTCTGTCCCTGTGTTGTGAGGCTCCTCCTGCCTGCCTCACTGCGAGCCCCTTGTTGATGTAGGTCCTCTGGTTTGAGGCCACATGTGCCGGTTGCCTCACCTTTTAGTGATGTGGCCCCACTGGTGTGAGGACACTCCTGCCTGGTTCCCATCCCCTTGGTGATGTGGGCCCTCTGGTGAGAGTCTGATCCTGATGGGGTTCCTCACGCTTCTGTGAGGTGGGCCCTCTGCTCTGAGGTCACTCCTGCCTGGCTTGCACACACCTCCATGGCGACGTTGGCACTCTGGTGACAGTTGGAGCCTGCTGAGAGCCTCCTTCCCTCGGTGATGAGGGCCTTCTGGCGTCAGGCCCTAACTGCTGGGTACCCACATATTCTGATACATGCTAAGTGGTGTGAGGACACTCCTGCCAGGTTCCCATCCCTATTGGGATGTGGGCCTTGTGCTCTGAGGTCCCAACGTCTGGGTTGCTCACAGTTTCATGATGTGGCCCTCTGCTCTGTGTTCACTGTGGTCTGGATCCCATAGTCTCGGTGCTCTGGGCTCCCTGCTGGCAGGTTCCTACTGCTGGTTTCCTCACCATTTTTATTCTATGGGCCCTGTGTTGTGTGGCTACTCCTGCCTACCTCACTCCGAGGCCATTGGACATGTGGGTCCTCTGGTTTAGGCCACATGTGCTGGGTTCCTCACCTTTCTATGATGTGACCGCACTGGTGTGAGGACACTCCTGCCTGGTTCCGATCCCCTTGGTGATGTGGGCCCTCTGGTGAGAGTCTTATCCTGGCTTGGTTGCTCACCCTTCTGTGAGGTAGGCCCTCTGCTGCGAGGTCACTCCTGCCTGGCTGGCAAACGTTACCTTGGTGACGTGTGCCCTCAGTTGGGAGTTGGTGCCTGTTTGGAGTCTCCTCCCCTCGGTAATGAGGGCCCTCTGGCATCAGGCCCTAACTCCTGGCTCCCAAATTTTCTGATGTGCGCCCTGTGGTGCGAGTACACTCCTGGCAGGTTCCCAACCACATGGGAATGTGGGCCTTCTGCTCTGAGGTCCCAACGCCTGTGTTGCTCACAGTTTCATGATGAGGGCCCTCTGTTGTGAATTCACTCAGGCCTGGATCCCATAGCCTCCCTGCTCTTGGCCGCCTGCTGGGAGGTTCCAACTGCGGGATTCCTTACCTTTGTTATTCTATAGGAACTCTGTTTTGAGGCTCCCCCTGCCTGCCTCACTCCCAGCCCCTTGGTGATGTGTGTCCTCTGATTTGAGGCTACGTGTGCTGGGTCCCTCGTCTTTCGCTGACGTGGCTCCACTGGTGAGAGGACACTCCTGCCTGGTTCTCATCCCCTTGGTGATGTGGGCCCTCTGGAGAGAGTCTGATCCTTGTTGGGTACCTCACACATTTGTGAGGTGGGCCCTCTGCTCTGAAGTCAGTCCTGCCTGGCTCGCACACCCTGATTTAGTGACGTCGGCCCTCGGGTAGCACTTGGAGCGTGCTGGGGCCTCCTCCCGTTAGTAATGAGGGCCCTCTGGCGTCAGGCCCTAACTGGTGGACTCCCCACATTTTCTGATGTGTGCCCACTGGTGCAATGACACTCCTGCCAGGTTCCCATCCCCATGGGGATGTGGGCCTTCTGCTCTGAGGTCCCAACGGCTGGGTTGATTACAGTGTCAGGATGTTGGCCCTCTGCTGTGAGTTTACTCTGGCATGGATCCTATGGCCTCGGTGATCTGGGCCACCTGCTTGGAGCTTCCAACTGCTGGATTCCTCACCTTTTTTATTCTATGGTCCCTGTGTTGTGAGACACCTCCTGCCTGCCTCACTCCGAGCCTCTTGGCGATGTGGGCACTCTGGTTTGAGGCCACATGTGCTGGTTTCCTCACCTTTCACAGATGTGGCCCCCCTTGTGTGAGGACACTCCTGCCTGGTTCCCATTACCTCGGAGATGTGTGCGCTCTGGTGAGTGTGATCCTGGTTGGGTTCCTCACACTTCTGTGAGGTGGGCCCTCTGCTGTGAGGTCACTCCTTCCTGGATGCACACATCGCCTTGGCCACATGGGCCCTGTGGTAGCAGTTGGAACGTGCTGGGAGCCTCCTCCCCTCGGTCATGAGGGCCCTCTGGCGTCAGGCTGTAACTGCTGGGTTCCCATATTTTCTGATACGTGCTAAGTGGTGCGAGGACACTCCTGCCAGGTTCCCATCCACATGGGGATGTGGGCCTTCTGCTCTGAGGTCCCAACAGCTGGGTTGCTCACAGTTTCATGCTGTGGGCTCTCTGCTGTGATTTCACTGCGGCCTGCGTACCATAGACTCGGTGCTCTGGGCCACCTGCTCGGAGGTTCCAACTGCTGGATTCCTCACCTTTTTTATTCTTTGGGCCCTCTTTTTTCAGCCTACTCCTGCGTGACTCACTGCGTGCCCCTTGGGGATGTGGATCCTCTGGTTCAGGCCACATGTGCTGGGTTTCTCTCATTTATATGATGTGGCCACACTGGTGGCAGTGTCAGGACACTCCTGCCTGTTTCCGATCCCCTAACACATGTGGACACTCTGGTGAGGGTCTTATCCTGGCTGGGTTCCTCGCCCTTCTGTGAGGTAGGCCCTTTGCTGTGACATCACTCCTGCCTTGCTGGCACACATCACCTTGGCGACATGGGCCCTCAGTTGCGAGTTGGTGCCTGCTGGGGATCTCCTCCCCTTGGTAATGAGGGCCCTCTGGCGTCAGGCCCTAACTCCTGGGCTCCCAAAATTTTCTGATGTGAGCCCAGTGATGCCAGGACACTCTTGTAAGGTTCCCATCCCCATGGGGATGTGTGCCTTCTGTTCTCTTGTCCCAACGCCTGGGTTGCTCACAGTTTCATGATGTTGGCTCCCTGGTGTTAATTCACACAGGCTTAGATCCCGTAGCCTCACTGCTCCTTGCCGCCTGCTGGGAGGTTCCAACTGCAGGATTCCTCACTTTTTATTCTATGGGCCTTCAGTTTTGAGGCTCCTCCAGCCTGTCTCACTCCCAGCCCCTTGGTGATGTGTGTCCTCATGTTTGAGGCCACGTGTGCTGGGTCCCTCTCCTTTCGATAATGTGGCCCCACTGGTGTGAGGACACTCCTGCCCAGCTCCCATCCACTTGGTGATGTGGGACCTCTGGTGAGAGTCTGATCCTGGCTGGGTTCCTCACCCTTTTGTGAGGTGGGCCCTCTCTGTGAGGTAATTCCTGCCTGGCTTGCTCCCTTTGCCTTGGTGACATCGGCCCTTTGGTGGCAGTTGCAGCCTGCTGGGAACCTCCTCTCCTAAGTGTTCAGGGCCCTCTGGCGTCAGGCTCTAAGTGCTGGGCTCCCCACGTTTTCTGATGTGAGCCCAGTGATGCCACGACACTCCTGTACGGTTCCCATCCCCATGAAGATGTGTGCCTTCTGTTCTCTTGTCCCAACGCCTGGGTTGCTCACAGTTTCAGGATGTGGGCCCTCTGCTGTGAGTTCACTCCGGCCTGTATCCAATAGCGTCGGTGCTCTGGGCTGCCTGCTTGGAGGTTGCAACTTTTGGTTTCCTTAATTTTTATTCTATTGGCCCTCTGTTGTGAGTCTCATCCTGCATGCCTCACTCCCAGCACCTTCGTGATGTGTGTCCCCTTGTTTGAGGCCACATGTGCTGGGTTCCTCACCTTTCGCTGATGTGGCCCCCCTGGTGTGATGACACTCCTTCCTGGTTCCCATCCACTTGGCGATGTGTGCCCTCTGGTGAGAGTCTGATCCTGATAGGGTTCCTCACACTTCTGTGAGGTGGGCGCTCTGCTCTGAGGTCACTCCTGCCTGGCTGGCACACCCCGCCTTGGTGACGTCGGCCCTTTGGTGGCAGTTGGAGCCTGCTGGGAGCTTCCTCCCGTCAGTCATGAGGGCCCTCTGGCGTCAGGCCATAACTGCTGGGCACCCACATTTTATGATACGTGCTAAGTGGTACGAGGACACTCCTGCCAAGTTCCCATCCCCATGGGGCTGTGGGCCTCCTGCTCTGAGGTCCCAACGCCTGGGTTGCTCAGAGTTTCATGATGTGGGCCATCTGCTGTGAGTTCACTGTGGCCTGGATCACATAGACTCGGTGCTCTGGGCCGCCTGCTGGGAGGTTCCAACTGCTGGATTCCTCACATTTTTTATTCTATGGGCCCTCTGTTTTGAGTCTCCTCCTGCATGCCTCACTGCCAGACCCCTTGTGATGTGTGTCCCCTTGTTTGAGGCCACATGTGCTGGGTTCCTCCACTTTCGCTGATGTGGCCCCACTGGTGTGAAGACACACTTGCCTAGTTCCCATCCCCTTGGTGATGTGGGCCCTCTGGTGAGAATCTGATCCTCGTTGGGGTCCTCACACTTCCGTGACGTGGGATCTCTGTGCTGAGGTCACTCCTGCCTGGCTGGCACACGTCACCTTGGCGACATGGGCCCTCAGTTGGGAGTTGGTGCCTGCTGGCGGTCTACTCCCCTTGGTAATGAGGTCACTCTGGCTTCAGGCCCTAACTCCTGGGATCCAAATTTTTCTGATGGTCGCCCAGTGGTTCTAGGACACTCCTGCCAGGTTCCCATCTCCATGGGCATGTGGGCCTTCTGTTCTGAGGTCCCAACGGCTGGGTTGCTCACAGTTTCATGATGTGGGCCCTCTGCTGTAAGTTCACTGCGGCCTGGATCCCATAGACTCTGTGCTCTTGGCCGCCTGCTGAGAGGTTCCAACTGCTGGATTCCTCACATTTTTTATTCTATGGGCCCTGTGTTGTGAGGCTACTCCTTCCTGCCTCACTCCAAGCCCCTTGGAGATGTTGGTCCTCTGGTTTAAGCCACATGTTCTGGGTTCCTCACCTTTCTATGATTTGGCCTCACTGGTGTGAGGCCACTCCTGCCTCGTTCCGATCCCCTTGGTTATGTGGGCCCTCTGGGGAGAGTCTTATACTGGCTGGGTTCCTCACACTTCTGTGACGTAGGCCCTCTGCTCAGAGGTCACTCCTGCCTGGCTGGCACACGTCACCTTGGCAACGTGTGCCCTCAGTTGGGAGTTGGTGCCTGCTGGGAGCCTCCTCCCCTCAGTAATGAGGGCCCTCTGGCGTCAGGCCCTAACTCCTGGGCTCCCAAAATTTTCTGATGTGTGCCCTGTGGTGTGAGTACACTCCTGCCAGGTTCCCAACCTCATGGGAATGTGGGCCTTCTGCTCTGTGGTCCCAAAGTCTGGGTTGCTCACAGTTTCATGATGAGGGCCCTCTGTTGTGAGTTCACACCGGCCGGGATCCCATAGCCTCGCTGCACTTTGCCGCCTGGTGGGAGGTTCCAAATGCTGGATTCCTCACATTTTTTATTCTACGGGCCCTGTGTTGTGAGGCTACTCCTGCCTGCCTCACTCCGAGCCCCTTGGAGATGTGGGTCCTCTGGTTTAGGCCACATGTTCCGGGTTCCTCACCTTTCTATGATTTGGCCACACTGGTGTGAGGACACTCCTGCCTGGTTCCGATCCCCTTGGTGATGTGAGTCCTCTGGTGATAGTCTGATCCTGGATGGGTTCCTCACCCTTCTGTGAGGTGGGCCCTCTCTCTGAGGCAATTCCTGCCTGGCTGGCACAAGTTGCCTTGGTGAGCTCGGCCCTCTGGTGGCAGTTGGAGCCTGCTGGGAACCTCCTCTCCTACGTGATGAGGGCCCTCTGGCGTCAGGCTCTAACTGCTGGGCTCCCCACGTTTTCTGATGTGAGCCCAGTGATGCCAGGACACTCTTGTAAGGTTCCCATCCCCATGGGGATGTGTGCCTTCTGTTCTCTTGTCCCAACGCCTGGGTTACTCACAGTTTCATGATGTTGGCTCCCTGGTGTTAGTTCACCAGGCTTAGATCCCATAGCCTCTGTGCTCTGGGCTGCCTGCTGGGAGGTTCCAACTGCAGGATCCCTCACCATTTTTATACTTCTGTCCCTGTGTTGTGAGGCTCCTCCTGCCTGCCTCACTGCGAGCCCCTTGTTGATGTAGGTCCTCTGGTTTGAGGCCACATGTGCCGGTTGCCTCACCTTTTAGTGATGTGGCCCCACTGGTGTGAGGACACTCCTGCCTGGTTCCCATCCCCTTGGTGATGTGGGCCCTCTGGTGAGAGTCTGATCCTGATGGGGTTCCTCACGCTTCTGTGAGGTGGGCCCTCTGCTCTGAGGTCACTCCTGCCTGGCTTGCACACACCTCCATGGCGACGTTGGCACTCTGGTGACAGTTGGAGCCTGCTGAGAGCCTCCTTCCCTCGGTGATGAGGGCCTTCTGGCGTCAGGCCCTAACTGCTGGGTACCCACATATTCTGATACATGCTAAGTGGTGTGAGGACACTCCTGCCAGGTTCCCATCCCTATTGGGATGTGGGCCTTGTGCTCTGAGGTCCCAACGTCTGGGTTGCTCACAGTTTCATGATGTGGCCCTCTGCTCTGTGTTCACTGTGGTCTGGATCCCATAGTCTCGGTGCTCTGGGCTCCCTGCTGGCAGGTTCCTACTGCTGGTTTCCTCACCATTTTTATTCTATGGGCCCTGTGTTGTGTGGCTACTCCTGCCTACCTCACTCCGAGGCCATTGGACATGTGGGTCCTCTGGTTTAGGCCACATGTGCTGGGTTCCTCACCTTTCTATGATGTGACCGCACTGGTGTGAGGACACTCCTGCCTGGTTCCGATCCCCTTGGTGATGTGGGCCCTCTGGTGAGAGTCTTATCCTGGCTTGGTTGCTCACCCTTCTGTGAGGTAGGCCCTCTGCTGCGAGGTCACTCCTGCCTGGCTGGCAAACGTTACCTTGGTGACGTGTGCCCTCAGTTGGGAGTTGGTGCCTGTTTGGAGTCTCCTCCCCTCGGTAATGAGGGCCCTCTGGCATCAGGCCCTAACTCCTGGCTCCCAAATTTTCTGATGTGCGCCCTGTGGTGCGAGTACACTCCTGGCAGGTTCCCAACCACATGGGAATGTGGGCCTTCTGCTCTGAGGTCCCAACGCCTGTGTTGCTCACAGTTTCATGATGAGGGCCCTCTGTTGTGAATTCACTCAGGCCTGGATCCCATAGCCTCCCTGCTCTTGGCCGCCTGCTGGGAGGTTCCAACTGCGGGATTCCTTACCTTTGTTATTCTATAGGAACTCTGTTTTGAGGCTCCCCCTGCCTGCCTCACTCCCAGCCCCTTGGTGATGTGTGTCCTCTGATTTGAGGCTACGTGTGCTGGGTCCCTCGTCTTTCGCTGACGTGGCTCCACTGGTGAGAGGACACTCCTGCCTGGTTCTCATCCCCTTGGTGATGTGGGCCCTCTGGAGAGAGTCTGATCCTTGTTGGGTACCTCACACATTTGTGAGGTGGGCCCTCTGCTCTGAAGTCAGTCCTGCCTGGCTCGCACACCCTGATTTAGTGACGTCGGCCCTCGGGTAGCACTTGGAGCGTGCTGGGGCCTCCTCCCGTTAGTAATGAGGGCCCTCTGGCGTCAGGCCCTAACTGGTGGACTCCCCACATTTTCTGATGTGTGCCCACTGGTGCAATGACACTCCTGCCAGGTTCCCATCCCCATGGGGATGTGGGCCTTCTGCTCTGAGGTCCCAACGGCTGGGTTGATTACAGTGTCAGGATGTTGGCCCTCTGCTGTGAGTTTACTCTGGCATGGATCCTATGGCCTCGGTGATCTGGGCCACCTGCTTGGAGCTTCCAACTGCTGGATTCCTCACCTTTTTTATTCTATGGTCCCTGTGTTGTGAGACACCTCCTGCCTGCCTCACTCCGAGCCTCTTGGCGATGTGGGCACTCTGGTTTGAGGCCACATGTGCTGGTTTCCTCACCTTTCACAGATGTGGCCCCCCTTGTGTGAGGACACTCCTGCCTGGTTCCCATTACCTCGGAGATGTGTGCGCTCTGGTGAGTGTGATCCTGGTTGGGTTCCTCACACTTCTGTGAGGTGGGCCCTCTGCTGTGAGGTCACTCCTTCCTGGATGCACACATCGCCTTGGCCACATGGGCCCTGTGGTAGCAGTTGGAACGTGCTGGGAGCCTCCTCCCCTCGGTCATGAGGGCCCTCTGGCGTCAGGCTGTAACTGCTGGGTTCCCATATTTTCTGATACGTGCTAAGTGGTGCGAGGACACTCCTGCCAGGTTCCCATCCACATGGGGATGTGGGCCTTCTGCTCTGAGGTCCCAACAGCTGGGTTGCTCACAGTTTCATGCTGTGGGCTCTCTGCTGTGATTTCACTGCGGCCTGCGTACCATAGACTCGGTGCTCTGGGCCACCTGCTCGGAGGTTCCAACTGCTGGATTCCTCACCTTTTTTATTCTTTGGGCCCTCTTTTTTCAGCCTACTCCTGCGTGACTCACTGCGTGCCCCTTGGGGATGTGGATCCTCTGGTTCAGGCCACATGTGCTGGGTTTCTCTCATTTATATGATGTGGCCACACTGGTGGCAGTGTCAGGACACTCCTGCCTGTTTCCGATCCCCTAACACATGTGGACACTCTGGTGAGGGTCTTATCCTGGCTGGGTTCCTCGCCCTTCTGTGAGGTAGGCCCTTTGCTGTGACATCACTCCTGCCTTGCTGGCACACATCACCTTGGCGACATGGGCCCTCAGTTGCGAGTTGGTGCCTGCTGGGGATCTCCTCCCCTTGGTAATGAGGGCCCTCTGGCGTCAGGCCCTAACTCCTGGGCTCCCAAAATTTTCTGATGTGAGCCCAGTGATGCCAGGACACTCTTGTAAGGTTCCCATCCCCATGGGGATGTGTGCCTTCTGTTCTCTTGTCCCAACGCCTGGGTTGCTCACAGTTTCATGATGTTGGCTCCCTGGTGTTAATTCACACAGGCTTAGATCCCGTAGCCTCACTGCTCCTTGCCGCCTGCTGGGAGGTTCCAACTGCAGGATTCCTCACTTTTTATTCTATGGGCCTTCAGTTTTGAGGCTCCTCCAGCCTGTCTCACTCCCAGCCCCTTGGTGATGTGTGTCCTCATGTTTGAGGCCACGTGTGCTGGGTCCCTCTCCTTTCGATAATGTGGCCCCACTGGTGTGAGGACACTCCTGCCCAGCTCCCATCCACTTGGTGATGTGGGACCTCTGGTGAGAGTCTGATCCTGGCTGGGTTCCTCACCCTTTTGTGAGGTGGGCCCTCTCTGTGAGGTAATTCCTGCCTGGCTTGCTCCCTTTGCCTTGGTGACATCGGCCCTTTGGTGGCAGTTGCAGCCTGCTGGGAACCTCCTCTCCTAAGTGTTCAGGGCCCTCTGGCGTCAGGCTCTAAGTGCTGGGCTCCCCACGTTTTCTGATGTGAGCCCAGTGATGCCACGACACTCCTGTACGGTTCCCATCCCCATGAAGATGTGTGCCTTCTGTTCTCTTGTCCCAACGCCTGGGTTGCTCACAGTTTCAGGATGTGGGCCCTCTGCTGTGAGTTCACTCCGGCCTGTATCCAATAGCGTCGGTGCTCTGGGCTGCCTGCTTGGAGGTTGCAACTTTTGGTTTCCTTAATTTTTATTCTATTGGCCCTCTGTTGTGAGTCTCATCCTGCATGCCTCACTCCCAGCACCTTCGTGATGTGTGTCCCCTTGTTTGAGGCCACATGTGCTGGGTTCCTCACCTTTCGCTGATGTGGCCCCCCTGGTGTGATGACACTCCTTCCTGGTTCCCATCCACTTGGCGATGTGTGCCCTCTGGTGAGAGTCTGATCCTGATAGGGTTCCTCACACTTCTGTGAGGTGGGCGCTCTGCTCTGAGGTCACTCCTGCCTGGCTGGCACACCCCGCCTTGGTGACGTCGGCCCTTTGGTGGCAGTTGGAGCCTGCTGGGAGCTTCCTCCCGTCAGTCATGAGGGCCCTCTGGCGTCAGGCCATAACTGCTGGGCACCCACATTTTATGATACGTGCTAAGTGGTACGAGGACACTCCTGCCAAGTTCCCATCCCCATGGGGCTGTGGGCCTCCTGCTCTGAGGTCCCAACGCCTGGGTTGCTCAGAGTTTCATGATGTGGGCCATCTGCTGTGAGTTCACTGTGGCCTGGATCACATAGACTCGGTGCTCTGGGCCGCCTGCTGGGAGGTTCCAACTGCTGGATTCCTCACATTTTTTATTCTATGGGCCCTCTGTTTTGAGTCTCCTCCTGCATGCCTCACTGCCAGACCCCTTGTGATGTGTGTCCCCTTGTTTGAGGCCACATGTGCTGGGTTCCTCCACTTTCGCTGATGTGGCCCCACTGGTGTGAAGACACACTTGCCTAGTTCCCATCCCCTTGGTGATGTGGGCCCTCTGGTGAGAATCTGATCCTCGTTGGGGTCCTCACACTTCCGTGACGTGGGATCTCTGTGCTGAGGTCACTCCTGCCTGGCTGGCACACGTCACCTTGGCGACATGGGCCCTCAGTTGGGAGTTGGTGCCTGCTGGCGGTCTACTCCCCTTGGTAATGAGGTCACTCTGGCTTCAGGCCCTAACTCCTGGGATCCAAATTTTTCTGATGGTCGCCCAGTGGTTCTAGGACACTCCTGCCAGGTTCCCATCTCCATGGGCATGTGGGCCTTCTGTTCTGAGGTCCCAACGGCTGGGTTGCTCACAGTTTCATGATGTGGGCCCTCTGCTGTAAGTTCACTGCGGCCTGGATCCCATAGACTCTGTGCTCTTGGCCGCCTGCTGAGAGGTTCCAACTGCTGGATTCCTCACATTTTTTATTCTATGGGCCCTGTGTTGTGAGGCTACTCCTTCCTGCCTCACTCCAAGCCCCTTGGAGATGTTGGTCCTCTGGTTTAAGCCACATGTTCTGGGTTCCTCACCTTTCTATGATTTGGCCTCACTGGTGTGAGGCCACTCCTGCCTCGTTCCGATCCCCTTGGTTATGTGGGCCCTCTGGGGAGAGTCTTATACTGGCTGGGTTCCTCACACTTCTGTGACGTAGGCCCTCTGCTCAGAGGTCACTCCTGCCTGGCTGGCACACGTCACCTTGGCAACGTGTGCCCTCAGTTGGGAGTTGGTGCCTGCTGGGAGCCTCCTCCCCTCAGTAATGAGGGCCCTCTGGCGTCAGGCCCTAACTCCTGGGCTCCCAAAATTTTCTGATGTGTGCCCTGTGGTGTGAGTACACTCCTGCCAGGTTCCCAACCTCATGGGAATGTGGGCCTTCTGCTCTGTGGTCCCAAAGTCTGGGTTGCTCACAGTTTCATGATGAGGGCCCTCTGTTGTGAGTTCACACCGGCCGGGATCCCATAGCCTCGCTGCACTTTGCCGCCTGGTGGGAGGTTCCAAATGCTGGATTCCTCACATTTTTTATTCTACGGGCCCTGTGTTGTGAGGCTACTCCTGCCTGCCTCACTCCGAGCCCCTTGGAGATGTGGGTCCTCTGGTTTAGGCCACATGTTCCGGGTTCCTCACCTTTCTATGATTTGGCCACACTGGTGTGAGGACACTCCTGCCTGGTTCCGATCCCCTTGGTGATGTGAGTCCTCTGGTGATAGTCTGATCCTGGATGGGTTCCTCACCCTTCTGTGAGGTGGGCCCTCTCTCTGAGGCAATTCCTGCCTGGCTGGCACAAGTTGCCTTGGTGAGCTCGGCCCTCTGGTGGCAGTTGGAGCCTGCTGGGAACCTCCTCTCCTACGTGATGAGGGCCCTCTGGCGTCAGGCTCTAACTGCTGGGCTCCCCACGTTTTCTGATGTGAGCCCAGTGATGCCAGGACACTCTTGTAAGGTTCCCATCCCCATGGGGATGTGTGCCTTCTGTTCTCTTGTCCCAACGCCTGGGTTACTCACAGTTTCATGATGTTGGCTCCCTGGTGTTAGTTCACCAGGCTTAGATCCCATAGCCTCTGTGCTCTGGGCTGCCTGCTGGGAGGTTCCAACTGCAGGATCCCTCACCATTTTTATACTTCTGTCCCTGTGTTGTGAGGCTCCTCCTGCCTGCCTCACTGCGAGCCCCTTGTTGATGTAGGTCCTCTGGTTTGAGGCCACATGTGCCGGTTGCCTCACCTTTTAGTGATGTGGCCCCACTGGTGTGAGGACACTCCTGCCTGGTTCCCATCCCCTTGGTGATGTGGGCCCTCTGGTGAGAGTCTGATCCTGATGGGGTTCCTCACGCTTCTGTGAGGTGGGCCCTCTGCTCTGAGGTCACTCCTGCCTGGCTTGCACACACCTCCATGGCGACGTTGGCACTCTGGTGACAGTTGGAGCCTGCTGAGAGCCTCCTTCCCTCGGTGATGAGGGCCTTCTGGCGTCAGGCCCTAACTGCTGGGTACCCACATATTCTGATACATGCTAAGTGGTGTGAGGACACTCCTGCCAGGTTCCCATCCCTATTGGGATGTGGGCCTTGTGCTCTGAGGTCCCAACGTCTGGGTTGCTCACAGTTTCATGATGTGGCCCTCTGCTCTGTGTTCACTGTGGTCTGGATCCCATAGTCTCGGTGCTCTGGGCTCCCTGCTGGCAGGTTCCTACTGCTGGTTTCCTCACCATTTTTATTCTATGGGCCCTGTGTTGTGTGGCTACTCCTGCCTACCTCACTCCGAGGCCATTGGACATGTGGGTCCTCTGGTTTAGGCCACATGTGCTGGGTTCCTCACCTTTCTATGATGTGACCGCACTGGTGTGAGGACACTCCTGCCTGGTTCCGATCCCCTTGGTGATGTGGGCCCTCTGGTGAGAGTCTTATCCTGGCTTGGTTGCTCACCCTTCTGTGAGGTAGGCCCTCTGCTGCGAGGTCACTCCTGCCTGGCTGGCAAACGTTACCTTGGTGACGTGTGCCCTCAGTTGGGAGTTGGTGCCTGTTTGGAGTCTCCTCCCCTCGGTAATGAGGGCCCTCTGGCATCAGGCCCTAACTCCTGGCTCCCAAATTTTCTGATGTGCACCCTGTGGTGCGAGTACACTCCTGGCAGGTTCCCAACCACATGGGAATGTGGGCCTTCAGCTCTGAGGTCCCAACGCCTGTGTTGCTCACAGTTTCATGATGAGGGCCCTCTGTTGTGAATTCACTCAGGCCTGGATCCCATAGCCTCCCTGCTCTTGGCCGCCTGCTGGGAGGTTCCAACTGCGGGATTCCTTACCTTTGTTATTCTATAGGAACTCTGTTTTGAGGCTCCCCCTGCCTGCCTCACTCCCAGCCCCTTGGTGATGTGTGTCCTCTGATTTGAGGCTACGTGTGCTGGGTCCCTCGTCTTTCGCTGACGTGGCTCCACTGGTGAGAGGACACTCCTGCCTGGTTCTCATCCCCTTGGTGATGTGGGCCCTCTGGAGAGAGTCTGATCCTTGTTGGGTACCTCACACATTTGTGAGGTGGGCCCTCTGCTCTGAAGTCAGTCCTGCCTGGCTCGCACACCCTGATTTAGTGACGTCGGCCCTCGGGTAGCACTTGGAGCGTGCTGGGGCCTCCTCCCGTTGGTAATGAGGGCCCTCTGGCGTCAGGCCCTAACTGGTGGACTCCCCACATTTTCTGATGTGTGCCCACTGGTGCAATGACACTCCTGCCAGGTTCCCATCCCCATGGGGATGTGGGCCTTCTGCTCTGAGGTCCCAACGGCTGGGTTGATTACAGTGTCAGGATGTTGGCCCTCTGCTGTGAGTTTACT
Source organism: Delphinapterus leucas (assembly GCF_059928025.1). Lineage (NCBI taxonomy): Eukaryota > Metazoa > Chordata > Mammalia > Artiodactyla > Monodontidae > Delphinapterus > Delphinapterus leucas. Next base: position 20,604,335 of record NW_028322233.1, on the reverse strand, counting down.
CTGGCATGGATCCTATGGCCTCGGTGATCTGGGCCACCTGCTTGGAGCTTCCAACTGCTGGATTCCTCACCTTTTTTATTCTATGGTCCCTGTGTTGTGAGACACCTCCTGCCTGCCTCACTCCGAGCCTCTTGGCGATGTGGGCACTCTGGTTTGAGGCCACATGTGCTGGTTTCCTCACCTTTCACAGATGTGGCCCCCCTTGTGTGAGGACACTCCTGCCTGGTTCCCATTACCTCGGAGATGTGTGCGCTCTGGTGAGTGTGATCCTGGTTGGGTTCCTCACACTTCTGTGAGGTGGGCCCTCTGCTGTGAGGTCACTCCTTCCTGGATGCACACATCGCCTTGGCCACATGGGCCCTGTGGTAGCAGTTGGAACGTGCTGGGAGCCTCCTCCCCTCGGTCATGAGGGCCCTCTGGCGTCAGGCTGTAACTGCTGGGTTCCCATATTTTCTGATACGTGCTAAGTGGTGCGAGGACACTCCTGCCAGGTTCCCATCCACATGGGGATGTGGGCCTTCTGCTCTGAGGTCCCAACAGCTGGGTTGCTCACAGTTTCATGCTGTGGGCTCTCTGCTGTGATTTCACTGCGGCCTGCGTACCATAGACTCGGTGCTCTGGGCCACCTGCTCGGAGGTTCCAACTGCTGGATTCCTCACCTTTTTTATTCTTTGGGCCCTCTTTTTTCAGCCTACTCCTGCGTGACTCACTGCGTGCCCCTTGGGGATGTGGATCCTCTGGTTCAGGCCACATGTGCTGGGTTTCTCTCATTTATATGATGTGGCCACACTGGTGGCAGTGTCAGGACACTCCTGCCTGTTTCCGATCCCCTAACACATGTGGACACTCTGGTGAGGGTCTTATCCTGGCTGGGTTCCTCGCCCTTCTGTGAGGTAGGCCCTTTGCTGTGACATCACTCCTGCCTTGCTGGCACACATCACCTTGGCGACATGGGCCCTCAGTTGCGAGTTGGTGCCTGCTGGGGATCTCCTCCCCTTGGTAATGAGGGCCCTCTGGCGTCAGGCCCTAACTCCTGGGCTCCCAAAATTTTCTGATGTGAGCCCAGTGATGCCAGGACACTCTTGTAAGGTTCCCATCCCCATGGGGATGTGTGCCTTCTGTTCTCTTGTCCCAACGCCTGGGTTGCTCACAGTTTCATGATGTTGGCTCCCTGGTGTTAATTCACACAGGCTTAGATCCCGTAGCCTCACTGCTCCTTGCCGCCTGCTGGGAGGTTCCAACTGCAGGATTCCTCACTTTTTATTCTATGGGCCTTCAGTTTTGAGGCTCCTCCAGCCTGTCTCACTCCCAGCCCCTTGGTGATGTGTGTCCTCATGTTTGAGGCCACGTGTGCTGGGTCCCTCTCCTTTCCATAATGTGGCCCCACTGGTGTGAGGACACTCCTGCCCAGCTCCCATCCACTTGGTGATGTGGGACCTCTGGTGAGAGTCTGATCCTGGCTGGGTTCCTCACCCTTTTGTGAGGTGGGCCCTCTCTGTGAGGTAATTCCTGCCTGGCTTGCTCCCTTTGCCTTGGTGACATCGGCCCTTTGGTGGCAGTTGCAGCCTGCTGGGAACCTCCTCTCCTAAGTGTTCAGGGCCCTCTGGCGTCAGGCTCTAAGTGCTGGGCTCCCCACGTTTTCTGATGTGAGCCCAGTGATGCCACGACACTCCTGTACGGTTCCCATCCCCATGAAGATGTGTGCCTTCTGTTCTCTTGTCCCAACGCCTGGGTTGCTCACAGTTTCAGGATGTGGGCCCTCTGCTGTGAGTTCACTCCGGCCTGTATCCAATAGCGTCGGTGCTCTGGGCTGCCTGCTTGGAGGTTGCAACTTTTGGTTTCCTTAATTTTTATTCTATTGGCCCTCTGTTGTGAGTCTCATCCTGCATGCCTCACTCCCAGCACCTTCGTGATGTGTGTCCCCTTGTTTGAGGCCACATGTGCTGGGTTCCTCACCTTTCGCTGATGTGGCCCCCCTGGTGTGATGACACTCCTTCCTGGTTCCCATCCACTTGGCGATGTGTGCCCTCTGGTGAGAGTCTGATCCTGATAGGGTTCCTCACACTTCTGTGAGGTGGGCGCTCTGCTCTGAGGTCACTCCTGCCTGGCTGGCACACCCCGCCTTGGTGACGTCGGCCCTTTGGTGGCAGTTGGAGCCTGCTGGGAGCTTCCTCCCGTCAGTCATGAGGGCCCTCTGGCGTCAGGCCATAACTGCTGGGCACCCACATTTTATGATACGTGCTAAGTGGTACGAGGACACTCCTGCCAAGTTCCCATCCCCATGGGGCTGTGGGCCTCCTGCTCTGAGGTCCCAACGCCTGGGTTGCTCAGAGTTTCATGATGTGGGCCATCTGCTGTGAGTTCACTGTGGCCTGGATCACATAGACTCGGTGCTCTGGGCCGCCTGCTGGGAGGTTCCAACTGCTGGATTCCTCACATTTTTTATTCTATGGGCCCTCTGTTTTGAGTCTCCTCCTGCATGCCTCACTGCCAGACCCCTTGTGATGTGTGTCCCCTTGTTTGAGGCCACATGTGCTGGGTTCCTCCACTTTCGCTGATGTGGCCCCACTGGTGTGAAGACACACTTGCCTAGTTCCCATCCCCTTGGTGATGTGGGCCCTCTGGTGAGAATCTGATCCTCGTTGGGGTCCTCACACTTCCGTGACGTGGGATCTCTGTGCTGAGGTCACTCCTGCCTGGCTGGCACACGTCACCTTGGCGACATGGGCCCTCAGTTGGGAGTTGGTGCCTGCTGGCGGTCTACTCCCCTTGGTAATGAGGTCACTCTGGCTTCAGGCCCTAACTCCTGGGATCCAAATTTTTCTGATGGTCGCCCAGTGGTTCTAGGACACTCCTGCCAGGTTCCCATCTCCATGGGCATGTGGGCCTTCTGTTCTGAGGTCCCAACGGCTGGGTTGCTCACAGTTTCATGATGTGGGCCCTCTGCTGTAAGTTCACTGCGGCCTGGATCCCATAGACTCTGTGCTCTTGGCCGCCTGCTGAGAGGTTCCAACTGCTGGATTCCTCACATTTTTTATTCTATGGGCCCTGTGTTGTGAGGCTACTCCTTCCTGCCTCACTCCAAGCCCCTTGGAGATGTTGGTCCTCTGGTTTAAGCCACATGTTCTGGGTTCCTCACCTTTCTATGATTTGGCCTCACTGGTGTGAGGCCACTCCTGCCTCGTTCCGATCCCCTTGGTTATGTGGGCCCTCTGGGGAGAGTCTTATACTGGCTGGGTTCCTCACACTTCTGTGACGTAGGCCCTCTGCTCAGAGGTCACTCCTGCCTGGCTGGCACACGTCACCTTGGCAACGTGTGCCCTCAGTTGGGAGTTGGTGCCTGCTGGGAGCCTCCTCCCCTCAGTAATGAGGGCCCTCTGGCGTCAGGCCCTAACTCCTGGGCTCCCAAAATTTTCTGATGTGTGCCCTGTGGTGTGAGTACACTCCTGCCAGGTTCCCAACCTCATGGGAATGTGGGCCTTCTGCTCTGTGGTCCCAAAGTCTGGGTTGCTCACAGTTTCATGATGAGGGCCCTCTGTTGTGAGTTCACACCGGCCGGGATCCCATAGCCTCGCTGCACTTTGCCGCCTGGTGGGAGGTTCCAAATGCTGGATTCCTCACATTTTTTATTCTACGGGCCCTGTGTTGTGAGGCTACTCCTGCCTGCCTCACTCCGAGCCCCTTGGAGATGTGGGTCCTCTGGTTTAGGCCACATGTTCCGGGTTCCTCACCTTTCTATGATTTGGCCACACTGGTGTGAGGACACTCCTGCCTGGTTCCGATCCCCTTGGTGATGTGAGTCCTCTGGTGATAGTCTGATCCTGGATGGGTTCCTCACCCTTCTGTGAGGTGGGCCCTCTCTCTGAGGCAATTCCTGCCTGGCTGGCACAAGTTGCCTTGGTGAGCTCGGCCCTCTGGTGGCAGTTGGAGCCTGCTGGGAACCTCCTCTCCTACGTGATGAGGGCCCTCTGGCGTCAGGCTCTAACTGCTGGGCTCCCCACGTTTTCTGATGTGAGCCCAGTGATGCCAGGACACTCTTGTAAGGTTCCCATCCCCATGGGGATGTGTGCCTTCTGTTCTCTTGTCCCAACGCCTGGGTTACTCACAGTTTCATGATGTTGGCTCCCTGGTGTTAGTTCACCAGGCTTAGATCCCATAGCCTCTGTGCTCTGGGCTGCCTGCTGGGAGGTTCCAACTGCAGGATCCCTCACCATTTTTATACTTCTGTCCCTGTGTTGTGAGGCTCCTCCTGCCTGCCTCACTGCGAGCCCCTTGTTGATGTAGGTCCTCTGGTTTGAGGCCACATGTGCCGGTTGCCTCACCTTTTAGTGATGTGGCCCCACTGGTGTGAGGACACTCCTGCCTGGTTCCCATCCCCTTGGTGATGTGGGCCCTCTGGTGAGAGTCTGATCCTGATGGGGTTCCTCACGCTTCTGTGAGGTGGGCCCTCTGCTCTGAGGTCACTCCTGCCTGGCTTGCACACACCTCCATGGCGACGTTGGCACTCTGGTGACAGTTGGAGCCTGCTGAGAGCCTCCTTCCCTCGGTGATGAGGGCCTTCTGGCGTCAGGCCCTAACTGCTGGGTACCCACATATTCTGATACATGCTAAGTGGTGTGAGGACACTCCTGCCAGGTTCCCATCCCTATTGGGATGTGGGCCTTGTGCTCTGAGGTCCCAACGTCTGGGTTGCTCACAGTTTCATGATGTGGCCCTCTGCTCTGTGTTCACTGTGGTCTGGATCCCATAGTCTCGGTGCTCTGGGCTCCCTGCTGGCAGGTTCCTACTGCTGGTTTCCTCACCATTTTTATTCTATGGGCCCTGTGTTGTGTGGCTACTCCTGCCTACCTCACTCCGAGGCCATTGGACATGTGGGTCCTCTGGTTTAGGCCACATGTGCTGGGTTCCTCACCTTTCTATGATGTGACCGCACTGGTGTGAGGACACTCCTGCCTGGTTCCGATCCCCTTGGTGATGTGGGCCCTCTGGTGAGAGTCTTATCCTGGCTTGGTTGCTCACCCTTCTGTGAGGTAGGCCCTCTGCTGCGAGGTCACTCCTGCCTGGCTGGCAAACGTTACCTTGGTGACGTGTGCCCTCAGTTGGGAGTTGGTGCCTATTTGGAGTCTCCTCCCCTCGGTAATGAGGGCCCTCTGGCATCAGGCCCTAACTCCTGGCTCCCAAATTTTCTGATGTGCGCCCTGTGGTGCGAGTACACTCCTGGCAGGTTCCCAACCACATGGGAATGTGGGCCTTCAGCTCTGAGGTCCCAACGCCTGTGTTGCTCACAGTTTCATGATGAGGGCCCTCTGTTGTGAATTCACTCAGGCCTGGATCCCATAGCCTCCCTGCTCTTGGCCGCCTGCTGGGAGGTTCCAACTGCGGGATTCCTTACCTTTGTTATTCTATAGGAACTCTGTTTTGAGGCTCCCCCTGCCTGCCTCACTCCCAGCCCCTTGGTGATGTGTGTCCTCTGATTTGAGGCTACGTGTGCTGGGTCCCTCGTCTTTCGCTGACGTGGCTCCACTGGTGAGAGGACACTCCTGCCTGGTTCTCATCCCCTTGGTGATGTGGGCCCTCTGGAGAGAGTCTGATCCTTGTTGGGTACCTCACACATTTGTGAGGTGGGCCCTCTGCTCTGAAGTCAGTCCTGCCTGGCTCGCACACCCTGATTTAGTGACGTCGGCCCTCGGGTAGCACTTGGAGCGTGCTGGGGCCTCCTCCCGTTGGTAATGAGGGCCCTCTGGCGTCAGGCCCTAACTGGTGGACTCCCCACATTTTCTGATGTGTGCCCACTGGTGCAATGACACTCCTGCCAGGTTCCCATCCCCATGGGGATGTGGGCCTTCTGCTCTGAGGTCCCAACGGCTGGGTTGATTACAGTGTCAGGATGTTGGCCCTCTGCTGTGAGTTTACTCTGGCATGGATCCTATGGCCTCGGTGATCTGGGCCACCTGCTTGGAGCTTCCAACTGCTGGATTCCTCACCTTTTTTATTCTATGGTCCCTGTGTTGTGAGACACCTCCTGCCTGCCTCACTCCGAGCCTCTTGGCGATGTGGGCACTCTGGTTTGAGGCCACATGTGCTGGTTTCCTCACCTTTCACAGATGTGGCCCCCCTTGTGTGAGGACACTCCTGCCTGGTTCCCATTACCTCGGAGATGTGTGCGCTCTGGTGAGTGTGATCCTGGTTGGGTTCCTCACACTTCTGTGAGGTGGGCCCTCTGCTGTGAGGTCACTCCTTCCTGGATGCACACATCGCCTTGGCCACATGGGCCCTGTGGTAGCAGTTGGAACGTGCTGGGAGCCTCCTCCCCTCGGTCATGAGGGCCCTCTGGCGTCAGGCTGTAACTGCTGGGTTCCCATATTTTCTGATACGTGCTAAGTGGTGCGAGGACACTCCTGCCAGGTTCCCATCCACATGGGGATGTGGGCCTTCTGCTCTGAGGTCCCAACAGCTGGGTTGCTCACAGTTTCATGCTGTGGGCTCTCTGCTGTGATTTCACTGCGGCCTGCGTACCATAGACTCGGTGCTCTGGGCCACCTGCTCGGAGGTTCCAACTGCTGGATTCCTCACCTTTTTTATTCTTTGGGCCCTCTTTTTTCAGCCTACTCCTGCGTGACTCACTGCGTGCCCCTTGGGGATGTGGATCCTCTGGTTCAGGCCACATGTGCTGGGTTTCTCTCATTTATATGATGTGGCCACACTGGTGGCAGTGTCAGGACACTCCTGCCTGTTTCCGATCCCCTAACACATGTGGACACTCTGGTGAGGGTCTTATCCTGGCTGGGTTCCTCGCCCTTCTGTGAGGTAGGCCCTTTGCTGTGACATCACTCCTGCCTTGCTGGCACACATCACCTTGGCGACATGGGCCCTCAGTTGCGAGTTGGTGCCTGCTGGGGATCTCCTCCCCTTGGTAATGAGGGCCCTCTGGCGTCAGGCCCTAACTCCTGGGCTCCCAAAATTTTCTGATGTGAGCCCAGTGATGCCAGGACACTCTTGTAAGGTTCCCATCCCCATGGGGATGTGTGCCTTCTGTTCTCTTGTCCCAACGCCTGGGTTGCTCACAGTTTCATGATGTTGGCTCCCTGGTGTTAATTCACACAGGCTTAGATCCCGTAGCCTCACTGCTCCTTGCCGCCTGCTGGGAGGTTCCAACTGCAGGATTCCTCACTTTTTATTCTATGGGCCTTCAGTTTTGAGGCTCCTCCAGCCTGTCTCACTCCCAGCCCCTTGGTGATGTGTGTCCTCATGTTTGAGGCCACGTGTGCTGGGTCCCTCTCCTTTCGATAATGTGGCCCCACTGGTGTGAGGACACTCCTGCCCAGCTCCCATCCACTTGGTGATGTGGGACCTCTGGTGAGAGTCTGATCCTGGCTGGGTTCCTCACCCTTTTGTGAGGTGGGCCCTCTCTGTGAGGTAATTCCTGCCTGGCTTGCTCCCTTTGCCTTGGTGACATCGGCCCTTTGGTGGCAGTTGCAGCCTGCTGGGAACCTCCTCTCCTAAGTGTTCAGGGCCCTCTGGCGTCAGGCTCTAAGTGCTGGGCTCCCCACGTTTTCTGATGTGAGCCCAGTGATGCCACGACACTCCTGTACGGTTCCCATCCCCATGAAGATGTGTGCCTTCTGTTCTCTTGTCCCAACGCCTGGGTTGCTCACAGTTTCAGGATGTGGGCCCTCTGCTGTGAGTTCACTCCGGCCTGTATCCAATAGCGTCGGTGCTCTGGGCTGCCTGCTTGGAGGTTGCAACTTTTGGTTTCCTTAATTTTTATTCTATTGGCCCTCTGTTGTGAGTCTCATCCTGCATGCCTCACTCCCAGCACCTTCGTGATGTGTGTCCCCTTGTTTGAGGCCACATGTGCTGGGTTCCTCACCTTTCGCTGATGTGGCCCCCCTGGTGTGATGACACTCCTTCCTGGTTCCCATCCACTTGGCGATGTGTGCCCTCTGGTGAGAGTCTGATCCTGATAGGGTTCCTCACACTTCTGTGAGGTGGGCGCTCTGCTCTGAGGTCACTCCTGCCTGGCTGGCACACCCCGCCTTGGTGACGTCGGCCCTTTGGTGGCAGTTGGAGCCTGCTGGGAGCTTCCTCCCGTCAGTCATGAGGGCCCTCTGGCGTCAGGCCATAACTGCTGGGCACCCACATTTTATGATACGTGCTAAGTGGTACGAGGACACTCCTGCCAAGTTCCCATCCCCATGGGGCTGTGGGCCTCCTGCTCTGAGGTCCCAACGCCTGGGTTGCTCAGAGTTTCATGATGTGGGCCATCTGCTGTGAGTTCACTGTGGCCTGGATCACATAGACTCGGTGCTCTGGGCCGCCTGCTGGGAGGTTCCAACTGCTGGATTCCTCACATTTTTTATTCTATGGGCCCTCTGTTTTGAGTCTCCTCCTGCATGCCTCACTGCCAGACCCCTTGTGATGTGTGTCCCCTTGTTTGAGGCCACATGTGCTGGGTTCCTCCACTTTCGCTGATGTGGCCCCACTGGTGTGAAGACACACTTGCCTAGTTCCCATCCCCTTGGTGATGTGGGCCCTCTGGTGAGAATCTGATCCTCGTTGGGGTCCTCACACTTCCGTGACGTGGGATCTCTGTGCTGAGGTCACTCCTGCCTGGCTGGCACACGTCACCTTGGCGACATGGGCCCTCAGTTGGGAGTTGGTGCCTGCTGGCGGTCTACTCCCCTTGGTAATGAGGTCACTCTGGCTTCAGGCCCTAACTCCTGGGATCCAAATTTTTCTGATGGTCGCCCAGTGGTTCTAGGACACTCCTGCCAGGTTCCCATCTCCATGGGCATGTGGGCCTTCTGTTCTGAGGTCCCAACGGCTGGGTTGCTCACAGTTTCATGATGTGGGCCCTCTGCTGTAAGTTCACTGCGGCCTGGATCCCATAGACTCTGTGCTCTTGGCCGCCTGCTGAGAGGTTCCAACTGCTGGATTCCTCACATTTTTTATTCTATGGGCCCTGTGTTGTGAGGCTACTCCTTCCTGCCTCACTCCAAGCCCCTTGGAGATGTTGGTCCTCTGGTTTAAGCCACATGTTCTGGGTTCCTCACCTTTCTATGATTTGGCCTCACTGGTGTGAGGCCACTCCTGCCTCGTTCCGATCCCCTTGGTTATGTGGGCCCTCTGGGGAGAGTCTTATACTGGCTGGGTTCCTCACACTTCTGTGACGTAGGCCCTCTGCTCAGAGGTCACTCCTGCCTGGCTGGCACACGTCACCTTGGCAACGTGTGCCCTCAGTTGGGAGTTGGTGCCTGCTGGGAGCCTCCTCCCCTCAGTAATGAGGGCCCTCTGGCGTCAGGCCCTAACTCCTGGGCTCCCAAAATTTTCTGATGTGTGCCCTGTGGTGTGAGTACACTCCTGCCAGGTTCCCAACCTCATGGGAATGTGGGCCTTCTGCTCTGTGGTCCCAAAGTCTGGGTTGCTCACAGTTTCATGATGAGGGCCCTCTGTTGTGAGTTCACACCGGCCGGGATCCCATAGCCTCGCTGCACTTTGCCGCCTGGTGGGAGGTTCCAAATGCTGGATTCCTCACATTTTTTATTCTACGGGCCCTGTGTTGTGAGGCTACTCCTGCCTGCCTCACTCCGAGCCCCTTGGAGATGTGGGTCCTCTGGTTTAGGCCACATGTTCCGGGTTCCTCACCTTTCTATGATTTGGCCACACTGGTGTGAGGACACTCCTGCCTGGTTCCGATCCCCTTGGTGATGTGAGTCCTCTGGTGATAGTCTGATCCTGGATGGGTTCCTCACCCTTCTGTGAGGTGGGCCCTCTCTCTGAGGCAATTCCTGCCTGGCTGGCACAAGTTGCCTTGGTGAGCTCGGCCCTCTGGTGGCAGTTGGAGCCTGCTGGGAACCTCCTCTCCTACGTGATGAGGGCCCTCTGGCGTCAGGCTCTAACTGCTGGGCTCCCCACGTTTTCTGATGTGAGCCCAGTGATGCCAGGACACTCTTGTAAGGTTCCCATCCCCATGGGGATGTGTGCCTTCTGTTCTCTTGTCCCAACGCCTGGGTTACTCACAGTTTCATGATGTTGGCTCCCTGGTGTTAGTTCACCAGGCTTAGATCCCATAGCCTCTGTGCTCTGGGCTGCCTGCTGGGAGGTTCCAACTGCAGGATCCCTCACCATTTTTATACTTCTGTCCCTGTGTTGTGAGGCTCCTCCTGCCTGCCTCACTGCGAGCCCCTTGTTGATGTAGGTCCTCTGGTTTGAGGCCACATGTGCCGGTTGCCTCACCTTTTAGTGATGTGGCCCCACTGGTGTGAGGACACTCCTGCCTGGTTCCCATCCCCTTGGTGATGTGGGCCCTCTGGTGAGAGTCTGATCCTGATGGGGTTCCTCACGCTTCTGTGAGGTGGGCCCTCTGCTCTGAGGTCACTCCTGCCTGGCTTGCACACACCTCCATGGCGACGTTGGCACTCTGGTGACAGTTGGAGCCTGCTGAGAGCCTCCTTCCCTCGGTGATGAGGGCCTTCTGGCGTCAGGCCCTAACTGCTGGGTACCCACATATTCTGATACATGCTAAGTGGTGTGAGGACACTCCTGCCAGGTTCCCATCCCTATTGGGATGTGGGCCTTGTGCTCTGAGGTCCCAACGTCTGGGTTGCTCACAGTTTCATGATGTGGCCCTCTGCTCTGTGTTCACTGTGGTCTGGATCCCATAGTCTCGGTGCTCTGGGCTCCCTGCTGGCAGGTTCCTACTGCTGGTTTCCTCACCATTTTTATTCTATGGGCCCTGTGTTGTGTGGCTACTCCTGCCTACCTCACTCCGAGGCCATTGGACATGTGGGTCCTCTGGTTTAGGCCACATGTGCTGGGTTCCTCACCTTTCTATGATGTGACCGCACTGGTGTGAGGACACTCCTGCCTGGTTCCGATCCCCTTGGTGATGTGGGCCCTCTGGTGAGAGTCTTATCCTGGCTTGGTTGCTCACCCTTCTGTGAGGTAGGCCCTCTGCTGCGAGGTCACTCCTGCCTGGCTGGCAAACGTTACCTTGGTGACGTGTGCCCTCAGTTGGGAGTTGGTGCCTGTTTGGAGTCTCCTCCCCTCGGTAATGAGGGCCCTCTGGCATCAGGCCCTAACTCCTGGCTCCCAAATTTTCTGATGTGCGCCCTGTGGTGCGAGTACACTCCTGGCAGGTTCCCAACCACATGGGAATGTGGGCCTTCTGCTCTGAGGTCCCAACGCCTGTGTTGCTCACAGTTTCATGATGAGGGCCCTCTGTTGTGAATTCACTCAGGCCTGGATCCCATAGCCTCCCTGCTCTTGGCCGCCTGCTGGGAGGTTCCAACTGCGGGATTCCTTACCTTTGTTATTCTATAGGAACTCTGTTTTGAGGCTCCCCCTGCCTGCCTCACTCCCAGCCCCTTGGTGATGTGTGTCCTCTGATTTGAGGCTACGTGTGCTGGGTCCCTCGTCTTTCGCTGACGTGGCTCCACTGGTGAGAGGACACTCCTGCCTGGTTCTCATCCCCTTGGTGATGTGGGCCCTCTGGAGAGAGTCTGATCCTTGTTGGGTACCTCACACATTTGTGAGGTGGGCCCTCTGCTCTGAAGTCAGTCCTGCCTGGCTCGCACACCCTGATTTAGTGACGTCGGCCCTCGGGTAGCACTTGGAGCGTGCTGGGGCCTCCTCCCGTTAGTAATGAGGGCCCTCTGGCGTCAGGCCCTAACTGGTGGACTCCCCACATTTTCTGATGTGTGCCCACTGGTGCAATGACACTCCTGCCAGGTTCCCATCCCCATGGGGATGTGGGCCTTCTGCTCTGAGGTCCCAACGGCTGGGTTGATTACAGTGTCAGGATGTTGGCCCTCTGCTGTGAGTTTACTCTGGCATGGATCCTATGGCCTCGGTGATCTGGGCCACCTGCTTGGAGCTTCCAACTGCTGGATTCCTCACCTTTTTTATTCTATGGTCCCTGTGTTGTGAGACACCTCCTGCCTGCCTCACTCCGAGCCTCTTGGCGATGTGGGCACTCTGGTTTGAGGCCACATGTGCTGGTTTCCTCACCTTTCACAGATGTGGCCCCCCTTGTGTGAGGACACTCCTGCCTGGTTCCCATTACCTCGGAGATGTGTGCGCTCTGGTGAGTGTGATCCTGGTTGGGTTCCTCACACTTCTGTGAGGTGGGCCCTCTGCTGTGAGGTCACTCCTTCCTGGATGCACACATCGCCTTGGCCACATGGGCCCTGTGGTAGCAGTTGGAACGTGCTGGGAGCCTCCTCCCCTCGGTCATGAGGGCCCTCTGGCGTCAGGCTGTAACTGCTGGGTTCCCATATTTTCTGATACGTGCTAAGTGGTGCGAGGACACTCCTGCCAGGTTCCCATCCACATGGGGATGTGGGCCTTCTGCTCTGAGGTCCCAACAGCTGGGTTGCTCACAGTTTCATGCTGTGGGCTCTCTGCTGTGATTTCACTGCGGCCTGCGTACCATAGACTCGGTGCTCTGGGCCACCTGCTCGGAGGTTCCAACTGCTGGATTCCTCACCTTTTTTATTCTTTGGGCCCTCTTTTTTCAGCCTACTCCTGCGTGACTCACTGCGTGCCCCTTGGGGATGTGGATCCTCTGGTTCAGGCCACATGTGCTGGGTTTCTCTCATTTATATGATGTGGCCACACTGGTGGCAGTGTCAGGACACTCCTGCCTGTTTCCGATCCCCTAACACATGTGGACACTCTGGTGAGGGTCTTATCCTGGCTGGGTTCCTCGCCCTTCTGTGAGGTAGGCCCTTTGCTGTGACATCACTCCTGCCTTGCTGGCACACATCACCTTGGCGACATGGGCCCTCAGTTGCGAGTTGGTGCCTGCTGGGGATCTCCTCCCCTTGGTAATGAGGGCCCTCTGGCGTCAGGCCCTAACTCCTGGGCTCCCAAAATTTTCTGATGTGAGCCCAGTGATGCCAGGACACTCTTGTAAGGTTCCCATCCCCATGGGGATGTGTGCCTTCTGTTCTCTTGTCCCAACGCCTGGGTTGCTCACAGTTTCATGATGTTGGCTCCCTGGTGTTAATTCACACAGGCTTAGATCCCGTAGCCTCACTGCTCCTTGCCGCCTGCTGGGAGGTTCCAACTGCAGGATTCCTCACTTTTTATTCTATGGGCCTTCAGTTTTGAGGCTCCTCCAGCCTGTCTCACTCCCAGCCCCTTGGTGATGTGTGTCCTCATGTTTGAGGCCACGTGTGCTGGGTCCCTCTCCTTTCGATAATGTGGCCCCACTGGTGTGAGGACACTCCTGCCCAGCTCCCATCCACTTGGTGATGTGGGACCTCTGGTGAGAGTCTGATCCTGGCTGGGTTCCTCACCCTTTTGTGAGGTGGGCCCTCTCTGTGAGGTAATTCCTGCCTGGCTTGCTCCCTTTGCCTTGGTGACATCGGCCCTTTGGTGGCAGTTGCAGCCTGCTGGGAACCTCCTCTCCTAAGTGTTCAGGGCCCTCTGGCGTCAGGCTCTAAGTGCTGGGCTCCCCACGTTTTCTGATGTGAGCCCAGTGATGCCACGACACTCCTGTACGGTTCCCATCCCCATGAAGATGTGTGCCTTCTGTTCTCTTGTCCCAACGCCTGGGTTGCTCACAGTTTCAGGATGTGGGCCCTCTGCTGTGAGTTCACTCCGGCCTGTATCCAATAGCGTCGGTGCTCTGGGCTGCCTGCTTGGAGGTTGCAACTTTTGGTTTCCTTAATTTTTATTCTATTGGCCCTCTGTTGTGAGTCTCATCCTGCATGCCTCACTCCCAGCACCTTCGTGATGTGTGTCCCCTTGTTTGAGGCCACATGTGCTGGGTTCCTCACCTTTCGCTGATGTGGCCCCCCTGGTGTGATGACACTCCTTCCTGGTTCCCATCCACTTGGCGATGTGTGCCCTCTGGTGAGAGTCTGATCCTGATAGGGTTCCTCACACTTCTGTGAGGTGGGCGCTCTGCTCTGAGGTCACTCCTGCCTGGCTGGCACACCCCGCCTTGGTGACGTCGGCCCTTTGGTGGCAGTTGGAGCCTGCTGGGAGCTTCCTCCCGTCAGTCATGAGGGCCCTCTGGCGTCAGGCCATAACTGCTGGGCACCCACATTTTATGATACGTGCTAAGTGGTACGAGGACACTCCTGCCAAGTTCCCATCCCCATGGGGCTGTGGGCCTCCTGCTCTGAGGTCCCAACGCCTGGGTTGCTCAGAGTTTCATGATGTGGGCCATCTGCTGTGAGTTCACTGTGGCCTGGATCACATAGACTCGGTGCTCTGGGCCGCCTGCTGGGAGGTTCCAACTGCTGGATTCCTCACATTTTTTATTCTATGGGCCCTCTGTTTTGAGTCTCCTCCTGCATGCCTCACTGCCAGACCCCTTGTGATGTGTGTCCCCTTGTTTGAGGCCACATGTGCTGGGTTCCTCCACTTTCGCTGATGTGGCCCCACTGGTGTGAAGACACACTTGCCTAGTTCCCATCCCCTTGGTGATGTGGGCCCTCTGGTGAGAATCTGATCCTCGTTGGGGTCCTCACACTTCCGTGACGTGGGATCTCTGTGCTGAGGTCACTCCTGCCTGGCTGGCACACGTCACCTTGGCGACATGGGCCCTCAGTTGGGAGTTGGTGCCTGCTGGCGGTCTACTCCCCTTGGTAATGAGGTCACTCTGGCTTCAGGCCCTAACTCCTGGGATCCAAATTTTTCTGATGGTCGCCCAGTGGTTCTAGGACACTCCTGCCAGGTTCCCATCTCCATGGGCATGTGGGCCTTCTGTTCTGAGGTCCCAACGGCTGGGTTGCTCACAGTTTCATGATGTGGGCCCTCTGCTGTAAGTTCACTGCGGCCTGGATCCCATAGACTCTGTGCTCTTGGCCGCCTGCTGAGAGGTTCCAACTGCTGGATTCCTCACATTTTTTATTCTATGGGCCCTGTGTTGTGAGGCTACTCCTTCCTGCCTCACTCCAAGCCCCTTGGAGATGTTGGTCCTCTGGTTTAAGCCACATGTTCTGGGTTCCTCACCTTTCTATGATTTGGCCTCACTGGTGTGAGGCCACTCCTGCCTCGTTCCGATCCCCTTGGTTATGTGGGCCCTCTGGGGAGAGTCTTATACTGGCTGGGTTCCTCACACTTCTGTGACGTAGGCCCTCTGCTCAGAGGTCACTCCTGCCTGGCTGGCACACGTCACCTTGGCAACGTGTGCCCTCAGTTGGGAGTTGGTGCCTGCTGGGAGCCTCCTCCCCTCAGTAATGAGGGCCCTCTGGCGTCAGGCCCTAACTCCTGGGCTCCCAAAATTTTCTGATGTGTGCCCTGTGGTGTGAGTACACTCCTGCCAGGTTCCCAACCTCATGGGAATGTGGGCCTTCTGCTCTGTGGTCCCAAAGTCTGGGTTGCTCACAGTTTCATGATGAGGGCCCTCTGTTGTGAGTTCACACCGGCCGGGATCCCATAGCCTCGCTGCACTTTGCCGCCTGGTGGGAGGTTCCAAATGCTGGATTCCTCACATTTTTTATTCTACGGGCCCTGTGTTGTGAGGCTACTCCTGCCTGCCTCACTCCGAGCCCCTTGGAGATGTGGGTCCTCTGGTTTAGGCCACATGTTCCGGGTTCCTCACCTTTCTATGATTTGGCCACACTGGTGTGAGGACACTCCTGCCTGGTTCCGATCCCCTTGGTGATGTGAGTCCTCTGGTGATAGTCTGATCCTGGATGGGTTCCTCACCCTTCTGTGAGGTGGGCCCTCTCTCTGAGGCAATTCCTGCCTGGCTGGCACAAGTTGCCTTGGTGAGCTCGGCCCTCTGGTGGCAGTTGGAGCCTGCTGGGAACCTCCTCTCCTACGTGATGAGGGCCCTCTGGCGTCAGGCTCTAACTGCTGGGCTCCCCACGTTTTCTGATGTGAGCCCAGTGATGCCAGGACACTCTTGTAAGGTTCCCATCCCCATGGGGATGTGTGCCTTCTGTTCTCTTGTCCCAACGCCTGGGTTACTCACAGTTTCATGATGTTGGCTCCCTGGTGTTAGTTCACCAGGCTTAGATCCCATAGCCTCTGTGCTCTGGGCTGCCTGCTGGGAGGTTCCAACTGCAGGATCCCTCACCATTTTTATACTTCTCTCCCTGTGTTGTGAGGCTCCTCCTGCCTGCCTCACTGCGAGCCCCTTGTTGATGTAGGTCCTCTGGTTTGAGGCCACATGTGCCGGTTGCCTCACCTTTTAGTGATGTGGCCCCACTGGTGTGAGGACACTCCTGCCTGGTTCCCATCCCCTTGGTGATGTGGGCCCTCTGGTGAGAGTCTGATCCTGATGGGGTTCCTCACGCTTCTGTGAGGTGGGCCCTCTGCTCTGAGGTCACTCCTGCCTGGCTTGCACACACCTCCATGGCGACGTTGGCACTCTGGTGACAGTTGGAGCCTGCTGAGAGCCTCCTTCCCTCGGTGATGAGGGCCTTCTGGCGTCAGGCCCTAACTGCTGGGTACCCACATATTCTGATACATGCTAAGTGGTGTGAGGACACTCCTGCCAGGTTCCCATCCCTATTGGGATGTGGGCCTTGTGCTCTGAGGTCCCAACGTCTGGGTTGCTCACAGTTTCATGATGTGGCCCTCTGCTCTGTGTTCACTGTGGTCTGGATCCCATAGTCTCGGTGCTCTGGGCTCCCTGCTGGCAGGTTCCTACTGCTGGTTTCCTCACCATTTTTATTCTATGGGCCCTGTGTTGTGTGGCTACTCCTGCCTACCTCACTCCGAGGCCATTGGACATGTGGGTCCTCTGGTTTAGGCCACATGTGCTGGGTTCCTCACCTTTCTATGATGTGACCGCACTGGTGTGAGGACACTCCTGCCTGGTTCCGATCCCCTTGGTGATGTGGGCCCTCTGGTGAGAGTCTTATCCTGGCTTGGTTGCTCACCCTTCTGTGAGGTAGGCCCTCTGCTGCGAGGTCACTCCTGCCTGGCTGGCAAACGTTACCTTGGTGACGTGTGCCCTCAGTTGGGAGTTGGTGCCTGTTTGGAGTCTCCTCCCCTCGGTAATGAGGGCCCTCTGGCATCAGGCCCTAACTCCTGGCTCCCAAATTTTCTGATGTGCGCCCTGTGGTGCGAGTACACTCCTGGCAGGTTCCCAACCACATGGGAATGTGGGCCTTCTGCTCTGAGGTCCCAACGCCTGTGTTGCTCACAGTTTCATGATGAGGGCCCTCTGTTGTGAATTCACTCAGGCCTGGATCCCATAGCCTCCCTGCTCTTGGCCGCCTGCTGGGAGGTTCCAACTGCGGGATTCCTTACCTTTGTTATTCTATAGGAACTCTGTTTTGAGGCTCCCCCTGCCTGCCTCACTCCCAGCCCCTTGGTGATGTGTGTCCTCTGATTTGAGGCTATGTGTGCTGGGTCCCTCGTCTTTCGCTGACGTGGCTCCACTGGTGAGAGGACACTCCTGCCTGGTTCTCATCCCCTTGGTGATGTGGGCCCTCTGGAGAGAGTCTGATCCTTGTTGGGTACCTCACACATTTGTGAGGTGGGCCCTCTGCTCTGAAGTCAGTCCTGCCTGGCTCGCACACCCTGATTTAGTGACGTCGGCCCTCGGGTAGCACTTGGAGCGTGCTGGGGCCTCCTCCC
Organism: Delphinapterus leucas; assembly: GCF_059928025.1. NCBI lineage: Eukaryota > Metazoa > Chordata > Mammalia > Artiodactyla > Monodontidae > Delphinapterus > Delphinapterus leucas. The sequence continues at coordinate 20,586,785 of NW_028322233.1, read as the reverse complement.
GTTAGTAATGAGGGCCCTCTGGCGTCAGGCCCTAACTGGTGGACTCCCCACATTTTCTGATGTGTGCCCACTGGTGCAATGACACTCCTGCCAGGTTCCCATCCCCATGGGGATGTGGGCCTTCTGCTCTGAGGTCCCAACGGCTGGGTTGATTACAGTGTCAGGATGTTGGCCCTCTGCTGTGAGTTTACTCTGGCATGGATCCTATGGCCTCGGTGATCTGGGCCACCTGCTTGGAGCTTCCAACTGCTGGATTCCTCACCTTTTTTATTCTATGGTCCCTGTGTTGTGAGACACCTCCTGCCTGCCTCACTCCGAGCCTCTTGGCGATGTGGGCACTCTGGTTTGAGGCCACATGTGCTGGTTTCCTCACCTTTCACAGATGTGGCCCCCCTTGTGTGAGGACACTCCTGCCTGGTTCCCATTACCTCGGAGATGTGTGCGCTCTGGTGAGTGTGATCCTGGTTGGGTTCCTCACACTTCTGTGAGGTGGGCCCTCTGCTGTGAGGTCACTCCTTCCTGGATGCACACATCGCCTTGGCCACATGGACCCTGTGGTAGCAGTTGGAACCTGCTGGGAGCCTCCTCCCCTCGGTCATGAGGGCCCTCTGGCGTCAGGCTGTAACTGCTGGGTTCCCATATTTTCTGATACGTGCTAAGTGGTGCGAGGACACTCCTGCCAGGTTCCCATCCACATGGGGATGTGGGCCTTCTGCTCTGAGGTCCCAACAGCTGGGTTGCTCACAGTTTCATGCTGTGGGCTCTCTGCTGTGATTTCACTGCGGCCTGCGTACCATAGACTCGGTGCTCTGGGCCACCTGCTCGGAGGTTCCAACTGCTGGATTCCTCACCTTTTTTATTCTTTGGGCCCTCTTTTTTCAGCCTACTCCTGCGTGACTCACTGCGTGCCCCTTGGGGATGTGGATCCTCTGGTTCAGGCCACATGTGCTGGGTTTCTCTCATTTATATGATGTGGCCACACTGGTGGCAGTGTCAGGACACTCCTGCCTGTTTCCGATCCCCTAACACATGTGGACACTCTGGTGAGGGTCTTATCCTGGCTGGGTTCCTCGCCCTTCTGTGAGGTAGGCCCTTTGCTGTGACATCACTCCTGCCTTGCTGGCACACATCACCTTGGCGACATGGGCCCTCAGTTGCGAGTTGGTGCCTGCTGGGGATCTCCTCCCCTTGGTAATGAGGGCCCTCTGGCGTCAGGCCCTAACTCCTGGGCTCCCAAAATTTTCTGATGTGAGCCCAGTGATGCCAGGACACTCTTGTAAGGTTCCCATCCCCATGGGGATGTGTGCCTTCTGTTCTCTTGTCCCAACGCCTGGGTTGCTCACAGTTTCATGATGTTGGCTCCCTGGTGTTAATTCACACAGGCTTAGATCCCGTAGCCTCACTGCTCCTTGCCGCCTGCTGGGAGGTTCCAACTGCAGGATTCCTCACTTTTTATTCTATGGGCCTTCAGTTTTGAGGCTCCTCCAGCCTGTCTCACTCCCAGCCCCTTGGTGATGTGTGTCCTCATGTTTGAGGCCACGTGTGCTGGGTCCCTCTCCTTTCCATAATGTGGCCCCACTGGTGTGAGGACACTCCTGCCCAGCTCCCATCCACTTGGTGATGTGGGACCTCTGGTGAGAGTCTGATCCTGGCTGGGTTCCTCACCCTTTTGTGAGGTGGGCCCTCTCTGTGAGGTAATTCCTGCCTGGCTTGCTCCCTTTGCCTTGGTGACATCGGCCCTTTGGTGGCAGTTGCAGCCTGCTGGGAACCTCCTCTCCTAAGTGTTCAGGGCCCTCTGGCGTCAGGCTCTAAGTGCTGGGCTCCCCACGTTTTCTGATGTGAGCCCAGTGATGCCACGACACTCCTGTACGGTTCCCATCCCCATGAAGATGTGTGCCTTCTGTTCTCTTGTCCCAACGCCTGGGTTGCTCACAGTTTCAGGATGTGGGCCCTCTGCTGTGAGTTCACTCCGGCCTGTATCCAATAGCGTCGGTGCTCTGGGCTGCCTGCTTGGAGGTTGCAACTTTTGGTTTCCTTAATTTTTATTCTATTGGCCCTCTGTTGTGAGTCTCATCCTGCATGCCTCACTCCCAGCACCTTCGTGATGTGTGTCCCCTTGTTTGAGGCCACATGTGCTGGGTTCCTCACCTTTCGCTGATGTGGCCCCCCTGGTGTGATGACACTCCTTCCTGGTTCCCATCCACTTGGCGATGTGTGCCCTCTGGTGAGAGTCTGATCCTGATAGGGTTCCTCACACTTCTGTGAGGTGGGCGCTCTGCTCTGAGGTCACTCCTGCCTGGCTGGCACACCCCGCCTTGGTGACGTCGGCCCTTTGGTGGCAGTTGGAGCCTGCTGGGAGCTTCCTCCCGTCAGTCATGAGGGCCCTCTGGCGTCAGGCCATAACTGCTGGGCACCCACATTTTATGATACGTGCTAAGTGGTACGAGGACACTCCTGCCAAGTTCCCATCCCCATGGGGCTGTGGGCCTCCTGCTCTGAGGTCCCAACGCCTGGGTTGCTCAGAGTTTCATGATGTGGGCCATCTGCTGTGAGTTCACTGTGGCCTGGATCACATAGACTCGGTGCTCTGGGCCGCCTGCTGGGAGGTTCCAACTGCTGGATTCCTCACATTTTTTATTCTATGGGCCCTCTGTTTTGAGTCTCCTCCTGCATGCCTCACTGCCAGACCCCTTGTGATGTGTGTCCCCTTGTTTGAGGCCACATGTGCTGGGTTCCTCCACTTTCGCTGATGTGGCCCCACTGGTGTGAAGACACACTTGCCTAGTTCCCATCCCCTTGGTGATGTGGGCCCTCTGGTGAGAATCTGATCCTCGTTGGGGTCCTCACACTTCCGTGACGTGGGATCTCTGTGCTGAGGTCACTCCTGCCTGGCTGGCACACGTCACCTTGGCGACATGGGCCCTCAGTTGGGAGTTGGTGCCTGCTGGCGGTCTACTCCCCTTGGTAATGAGGTCACTCTGGCTTCAGGCCCTAACTCCTGGGATCCAAATTTTTCTGATGGTCGCCCAGTGGTTCTAGGACACTCCTGCCAGGTTCCCATCTCCATGGGCATGTGGGCCTTCTGTTCTGAGGTCCCAACGGCTGGGTTGCTCACAGTTTCATGATGTGGGCCCTCTGCTGTAAGTTCACTGCGGCCTGGATCCCATAGACTCTGTGCTCTTGGCCGCCTGCTGAGAGGTTCCAACTGCTGGATTCCTCACATTTTTTATTCTATGGGCCCTGTGTTGTGAGGCTACTCCTTCCTGCCTCACTCCAAGCCCCTTGGAGATGTTGGTCCTCTGGTTTAAGCCACATGTTCTGGGTTCCTCACCTTTCTATGATTTGGCCTCACTGGTGTGAGGCCACTCCTGCCTCGTTCCGATCCCCTTGGTTATGTGGGCCCTCTGGGGAGAGTCTTATACTGGCTGGGTTCCTCACACTTCTGTGACGTAGGCCCTCTGCTCAGAGGTCACTCCTGCCTGGCTGGCACACGTCACCTTGGCAACGTGTGCCCTCAGTTGGGAGTTGGTGCCTGCTGGGAGCCTCCTCCCCTCAGTAATGAGGGCCCTCTGGCGTCAGGCCCTAACTCCTGGGCTCCCAAAATTTTCTGATGTGTGCCCTGTGGTGTGAGTACACTCCTGCCAGGTTCCCAACCTCATGGGAATGTGGGCCTTCTGCTCTGTGGTCCCAAAGTCTGGGTTGCTCACAGTTTCATGATGAGGGCCCTCTGTTGTGAGTTCACACCGGCCGGGATCCCATAGCCTCGCTGCACTTTGCCGCCTGGTGGGAGGTTCCAAATGCTGGATTCCTCACATTTTTTATTCTACGGGCCCTGTGTTGTGAGGCTACTCCTGCCTGCCTCACTCCGAGCCCCTTGGAGATGTGGGTCCTCTGGTTTAGGCCACATGTTCCGGGTTCCTCACCTTTCTATGATTTGGCCACACTGGTGTGAGGACACTCCTGCCTGGTTCCGATCCCCTTGGTGATGTGAGTCCTCTGGTGATAGTCTGATCCTGGATGGGTTCCTCACCCTTCTGTGAGGTGGGCCCTCTCTCTGAGGCAATTCCTGCCTGGCTGGCACAAGTTGCCTTGGTGAGCTCGGCCCTCTGGTGGCAGTTGGAGCCTGCTGGGAACCTCCTCTCCTACGTGATGAGGGCCCTCTGGCGTCAGGCTCTAACTGCTGGGCTCCCCACGTTTTCTGATGTGAGCCCAGTGATGCCAGGACACTCTTGTAAGGTTCCCATCCCCATGGGGATGTGTGCCTTCTGTTCTCTTGTCCCAACGCCTGGGTTACTCACAGTTTCATGATGTTGGCTCCCTGGTGTTAGTTCACCAGGCTTAGATCCCATAGCCTCTGTGCTCTGGGCTGCCTGCTGGGAGGTTCCAACTGCAGGATCCCTCACCATTTTTATACTTCTGTCCCTGTGTTGTGAGGCTCCTCCTGCCTGCCTCACTGCGAGCCCCTTGTTGATGTAGGTCCTCTGGTTTGAGGCCACATGTGCCGGTTGCCTCACCTTTTAGTGATGTGGCCCCACTGGTGTGAGGACACTCCTGCCTGGTTCCCATCCCCTTGGTGATGTGGGCCCTCTGGTGAGAGTCTGATCCTGATGGGGTTCCTCACGCTTCTGTGAGGTGGGCCCTCTGCTCTGAGGTCACTCCTGCCTGGCTTGCACACACCTCCATGGCGACGTTGGCACTCTGGTGACAGTTGGAGCCTGCTGAGAGCCTCCTTCCCTCGGTGATGAGGGCCTTCTGGCGTCAGGCCCTAACTGCTGGGTACCCACATATTCTGATACATGCTAAGTGGTGTGAGGACACTCCTGCCAGGTTCCCATCCCTATTGGGATGTGGGCCTTGTGCTCTGAGGTCCCAACGTCTGGGTTGCTCACAGTTTCATGATGTGGCCCTCTGCTCTGTGTTCACTGTGGTCTGGATCCCATAGTCTCGGTGCTCTGGGCTCCCTGCTGGCAGGTTCCTACTGCTGGTTTCCTCACCATTTTTATTCTATGGGCCCTGTGTTGTGTGGCTACTCCTGCCTACCTCACTCCGAGGCCATTGGACATGTGGGTCCTCTGGTTTAGGCCACATGTGCTGGGTTCCTCACCTTTCTATGATGTGACCGCACTGGTGTGAGGACACTCCTGCCTGGTTCCGATCCCCTTGGTGATGTGGGCCCTCTGGTGAGAGTCTTATCCTGGCTTGGTTGCTCACCCTTCTGTGAGGTAGGCCCTCTGCTGCGAGGTCACTCCTGCCTGGCTGGCAAACGTTACCTTGGTGACGTGTGCCCTCAGTTGGGAGTTGGTGCCTGTTTGGAGTCTCCTCCCCTCGGTAATGAGCGCCCTCTGGCATCAGGCCCTAACTCCTGGCTCCCAAATTTTCTGATGTGCGCCCTGTGGTGCGAGTACACTCCTGGCAGGTTCCCAACCACATGGGAATGTGGGCCTTCTGCTCTGAGGTCCCAACGCCTGTGTTGCTCACAGTTTCATGATGAGGGCCCTCTGTTGTGAATTCACTCAGGCCTGGATCCCATAGCCTCCCTGCTCTTGGCCGCCTGCTGGGAGGTTCCAACTGCGGGATTCCTTACCTTTGTTATTCTATAGGAACTCTGTTTTGAGGCTCCCCCTGCCTGCCTCACTCCCAGCCCCTTGGTGATGTGTGTCCTCTGATTTGAGGCTACGTGTGCTGGGTCCCTCGTCTTTCGCTGACGTGGCTCCACTGGTGAGAGGACACTCCTGCCTGGTTCTCATCCCCTTGGTGATGTGGGCCCTCTGGAGAGAGTCTGATCCTTGTTGGGTACCTCACACATTTGTGAGGTGGGCCCTCTGCTCTGAAGTCAGTCCTGCCTGGCTCGCACACCCTGATTTAGTGACGTCGGCCCTCGGGTAGCACTTGGAGCGTGCTGGGGCCTCCTCCCGTTAGTAATGAGGGCCCTCTGACGTCAGGCCCTAACTGGTGGACTCCCCATATTTTCTGATGTGTGCCCACTGGTGCAATGACACTCCTGCCAGGTTCCCATCCCCATGGGGATGTGGGCCTTCTGCTCTGAGGTCCCAACGGCTGGGTTGATTACAGTGTCAGGATGTTGGCCCTCTGCTGTGAGTTTACTCTGGCATGGATCCTATGGCCTCGGTGATCTGGGCCACCTGCTTGGAGCTTCCAACTGCTGGATTCCTCACCTTTTTTATTCTATGGTCCCTGTGTTGTGAGACACCTCCTGCCTGCCTCACTCCGAGCCTCTTGGCGATGTGGGCACTCTGGTTTGAGGCCACATGTGCTGGTTTCCTCACCTTTCACAGATGTGGCCCCCCTTGTGTGAGGACACTCCTGCCTGGTTCCCATTACCTCGGAGATGTGTGCGCTCTGGTGAGTGTGATCCTGGTTGGGTTCCTCACACTTCTGTGAGGTGGGCCCTCTGCTGTGAGGTCACTCCTTCCTGGATGCACACATCGCCTTGGCCACATGGGCCCTGTGGTAGCAGTTGGAACGTGCTGGGAGCCTCCTCCCCTCGGTCATGAGGGCCCTCTGGCGTCAGGCTGTAACTGCTGGGTTCCCATATTTTCTGATACGTGCTAAGTGGTGCGAGGACACTCCTGCCAGGTTCCCATCCACATGGGGATGTGGGCCTTCTGCTCTGAGGTCCCAACAGCTGGGTTGCTCACAGTTTCATGCTGTGGGCTCTCTGCTGTGATTTCACTGCGGCCTGCGTACCATAGACTCGGTGCTCTGGGCCACCTGCTCGGAGGTTCCAACTGCTGGATTCCTCACCTTTTTTATTCTTTGGGCCCTCTTTTTTCAGCCTACTCCTGCGTGACTCACTGCGTGCCCCTTGGGGATGTGGATCCTCTGGTTCAGGCCACATGTGCTGGGTTTCTCTCATTTATATGATGTGGCCACACTGGTGGCAGTGTCAGGACACTCCTGCCTGTTTCCGATCCCCTAACACATGTGGACACTCTGGTGAGGGTCTTATCCTGGCTGGGTTCCTCGCCCTTCTGTGAGGTAGGCCCTTTGCTGTAACATCACTCCTGCCTTGCTGGCACACATCACCTTGGCGACATGGGCCCTCAGTTGCGAGTTGGTGCCTGCTGGGGATCTCCTCCCCTTGGTAATGAGGGCCCTCTGGCGTCAGGCCCTAACTCCTGGGCTCCCAAAATTTTCTGATGTGAGCCCAGTGATGCCAGGACACTCTTGTAAGGTTCCCATCCCCATGGGGATGTGTGCCTTCTGTTCTCTTGTCCCAACGCCTGGGTTGCTCACAGTTTCATGATGTTGGCTCCCTGGTGTTAATTCACACAGGCTTAGATCCCGTAGCCTCACTGCTCCTTGCCGCCTGCTGGGAGGTTCCAACTGCAGGATTCCTCACTTTTTATTCTATGGGCCTTCAGTTTTGAGGCTCCTCCAGCCTGTCTCACTCCCAGCCCCTTGGTGATGTGTGTCCTCATGTTTGAGGCCACGTGTGCTGGGTCCCTCTCCTTTCGATAATGTGGCCCCACTGGTGTGAGGACACTCCTGCCCAGCTCCCATCCACTTGGTGATGTGGGACCTCTGGTGAGAGTCTGATCCTGGCTGGGTTCCTCACCCTTTTGTGAGGTGGGCCCTCTCTGTGAGGTAATTCCTGCCTGGCTTGCTCCCTTTGCCTTGGTGACATCGGCCCTTTGGTGGCAGTTGCAGCCTGCTGGGAACCTCCTCTCCTAAGTGTTCAGGGCCCTCTGGCGTCAGGCTCTAAGTGCTGGGCTCCCCACGTTTTCTGATGTGAGCCCAGTGATGCCACGACACTCCTGTACGGTTCCCATCCCCATGAAGATGTGTGCCTTCTGTTCTCTTGTCCCAACGCCTGGGTTGCTCACAGTTTCAGGATGTGGGCCCTCTGCTGTGAGTTCACTCCGGCCTGTATCCAATAGCGTCGGTGCTCTGGGCTGCCTGCTTGGAGGTTGCAACTTTTGGTTTCCTTAATTTTTATTCTATTGGCCCTCTGTTGTGAGTCTCATCCTGCATGCCTCACTCCCAGCACCTTCGTGATGTGTGTCCCCTTGTTTGAGGCCACATGTGCTGGGTTCCTCACCTTTCGCTGATGTGGCCCCCCTGGTGTGATGACACTCCTTCCTGGTTCCCATCCACTTGGCGATGTGTGCCCTCTGGTGAGAGTCTGATCCTGATAGGGTTCCTCACACTTCTGTGAGGTGGGCGCTCTGCTCTGAGGTCACTCCTGCCTGGCTGGCACACCCCGCCTTGGTGATGTCGGCCCTTTGGTGGCAGTTGGAGCCTGCTGGGAGCTTCCTCCCGTCAGTCATGAGGGCCCTCTGGCGTCAGGCCATAACTGCTGGGCACCCACATTTTATGATACGTGCTAAGTGGTACGAGGACACTCCTGCCAAGTTCCCATCCCCATGGGGCTGTGGGCCTCCTGCTCTGAGGTCCCAACGCCTGGGTTGCTCAGAGTTTCATGATGTGGGCCATCTGCTGTGAGTTCACTGTGGCCTGGATCACATAGACTCGGTGCTCTGGGCCGCCTGCTGGGAGGTTCCAACTGCTGGATTCCTCACATTTTTTATTCTATGGGCCCTCTGTTTTGAGTCTCCTCCTGCATGCCTCACTGCCAGACCCCTTGTGATGTGTGTCCCCTTGTTTGAGGCCACATGTGCTGGGTTCCTCCACTTTCGCTGATGTGGCCCCACTGGTGTGAAGACACACTTGCCTAGTTCCCATCCCCTTGGTGATGTGGGCCCTCTGGTGAGAATCTGATCCTCGTTGGGGTCCTCACACTTCCGTGACGTGGGATCTCTGTGCTGAGGTCACTCCTGCCTGGCTGGCACACGTCACCTTGGCGACATGGGCCCTCAGTTGGGAGTTGGTGCCTGCTGGCGGTCTACTCCCCTTGGTAATGAGGTCACTCTGGCTTCAGGCCCTAACTCCTGGGATCCAAATTTTTCTGATGGTCGCCCAGTGGTTCTAGGACACTCCTGCCAGGTTCCCATCTCCATGGGCATGTGGGCCTTCTGTTCTGAGGTCCCAACGGCTGGGTTGCTCACAGTTTCATGATGTGGGCCCTCTGCTGTAAGTTCACTGCGGCCTGGATCCCATAGACTCTGTGCTCTTGGCCGCCTGCTGAGAGGTTCCAACTGCTGGATTCCTCACATTTTTTATTCTATGGGCCCTGTGTTGTGAGGCTACTCCTTCCTGCCTCACTCCAAGCCCCTTGGAGATGTTGGTCCTCTGGTTTAAGCCACATGTTCTGGGTTCCTCACCTTTCTATGATTTGGCCTCACTGGTGTGAGGCCACTCCTGCCTCGTTCCGATCCCCTTGGTTATGTGGGCCCTCTGGGGAGAGTCTTATACTGGCTGGGTTCCTCACACTTCTGTGACGTAGGCCCTCTGCTCAGAGGTCACTCCTGCCTGGCTGGCACACGTCACCTTGGCAACGTGTGCCCTCAGTTGGGAGTTGGTGCCTGCTGGGAGCCTCCTCCCCTCAGTAATGAGGGCCCTCTGGCGTCAGGCCCTAACTCCTGGGCTCCCAAAATTTTCTGATGTGTGCCCTGTGGTGTGAGTACACTCCTGCCAGGTTCCCAACCTCATGGGAATGTGGGCCTTCTGCTCTGTGGTCCCAAAGGCTGGGTTGCTCACAGTTTCATGATGAGGGCCCTCTGTTGTGAGTTCACACCGGCCGGGATCCCATAGCCTCGCTGCACTTTGCCGCCTGGTGGGAGGTTCCAAATGCTGGATTCCTCACATTTTTTATTCTACGGGCCCTGTGTTGTGAGGCTACTCCTGCCTGCCTCACTCCGAGCCCCTTGGAGATGTGGGTCCTCTGGTTTAGGCCACATGTTCCGGGTTCCTCACCTTTCTATGATTTGGCCACACTGGTGTGAGGACACTCCTGCCTGGTTCCGATCCCCTTGGTGATGTGAGTCCTCTGGTGATAGTCTGATCCTGGATGGGTTCCTCACCCTTCTGTGAGGTGGGCCCTCTCTCTGAGGCAATTCCTGCCTGGCTGGCACAAGTTGCCTTGGTGAGCTCGGCCCTCTGGTGGCAGTTGGAGCCTGCTGGGAACCTCCTCTCCTACGTGATGAGGGCCCTCTGGCGTCAGGCTCTAACTGCTGGGCTCCCCACGTTTTCTGATGTGAGCCCAGTGATGCCAGGACACTCTTGTAAGGTTCCCATCCCCATGGGGATGTGTGCCTTCTGTTCTCTTGTCCCAACGCCTGGGTTCCTCACAGTTTCATGATGTTGGCTCCCTGGTGTTAGTTCACCAGGCTTAGATCCCATAGCCTCTGTGCTCTGGGCTGCCTGCTGGGAGGTTCCAACTGCAGGATCCCTCACCATTTTTATACTTCTGTCCCTGTGTTGTGAGGCTCCTCCTGCCTGCCTCACTGCGAGCCCCTTGTTGATGTAGGTCCTCTGGTTTGAGGCCACATGTGCCGGTTGCCTCACCTTTTAGTGATGTGGCCCCACTGGTGTGAGGACACTCCTGCCTGGTTCCCATCCCCTTGGTGATGTGGGCCCTCTGGTGAGAGTCTGATCCTGATTGGGTTCCTCACGCTTCTGTGAGGTGGGCCCTCTGCTCTGAGGTCACTCCTGCCTGGCTTGCACACACCTCCATGGCGACGTTGGCACTCTGGTGACAGTTGGAGCCTGCTGAGAGCCTCCTTCCCTCGGTGATGAGGGCCTTCTGGCGTCAGGCCCTAACTGCTGGGTACCCACATATTCTGATACATGCTAAGTGGTGTGAGGACACTCCTGCCAGGTTCCCATCCCTATTGGGATGTGGGCCTTGTGCTCTGAGGTCCCAACGTCTGGGTTGCTCACAGTTTCATGATGTGGCCCTCTGCTCTGTGTTCACTGTGGTCTGGATCCCATAGTCTCGGTGCTCTGGGCTCCCTGCTGGCAGGTTCCTACTGCTGGTTTCCTCACCATTTTTATTCTATGGGCCCTGTGTTGTGTGGCTACTCCTGCCTACCTCACTCCGAGGCCATTGGACATGTGGGTCCTCTGGTTTAGGCCACATGTGCTGGGTTCCTCACCTTTCTATGATGTGACCGCACTGGTGTGAGGACACTCCTGCCTGGTTCCGATCCCCTTGGTGATGTGGGCCCTCTGGTGAGAGTCTTATCCTGGCTTGGTTGCTCACCCTTCTGTGAGGTAGGCCCTCTGCTGCGAGGTCACTCCTGCCTGGCTGGCAAACGTTACCTTGGTGACGTGTGCCCTCAGTTGGGAGTTGGTGCCTGTTTGGAGTCTCCTCCCCTCGGTAATGAGCGCCCTCTGGCATCAGGCCCTAACTCCTGGCTCCCAAATTTTCTGATGTGCACCCTGTGGTGCGAGTACACTCCTGGCAGGTTCCCAACCACATGGGAATGTGGGCCTTCAGCTCTGAGGTCCCAACGCCTGTGTTGCTCACAGTTTCATGATGAGGGCCCTCTGTTGTGAATTCACTCAGGCCTGGATCCCATAGCCTCCCTGCTCTTGGCCGCCTGCTGGGAGGTTCCAACTGCGGGATTCCTTACCTTTGTTATTCTATAGGAACTCTGTTTTGAGGCTCCCCCTGCCTGCCTCACTCCCAGCCCCTTGGTGATGTGTGTCCTCTGATTTGAGGCTACGTGTGCTGGGTCCCTCGTCTTTCGCTGACGTGGCTCCACTGGTGAGAGGACACTCCTGCCTGGTTCTCATCCCCTTGGTGATGTGGGCCCTCTGGAGAGAGTCTGATCCTTGTTGGGTACCTCACACATTTGTGAGGTGGGCCCTCTGCTCTGAAGTCAGTCCTGCCTGGCTCGCACACCCTGATTTAGTGACGTCGGCCCTCGGGTAGCACTTGGAGCGTGCTGGGGCCTCCTCCCGTTGGTAATGAGGGCCCTCTGGCGTCAGGCCCTAACTGGTGGACTCCCCACATTTTCTGATGTGTGCCCACTGGTGCAATGACACTCCTGCCAGGTTCCCATCCCCATGGGGATGTGGGCCTTCTGCTCTGAGGTCCCAACGGCTGGGTTGATTACAGTGTCAGGATGTTGGCCCTCTGCTGTGAGTTTACTCTGGCATGGATCCTATGGCCTCGGTGATCTGGGCCACCTGCTTGGAGCTTCCAACTGCTGGATTCCTCACCTTTTTTATTCTATGGTCCCTGTGTTGTGAGACACCTCCTGCCTGCCTCACTCCGAGCCTCTTGGCGATGTGGGCACTCTGGTTTGAGGCCACATGTGCTGGTTTCCTCACCTTTCACAGATGTGGCCCCCCTTGTGTGAGGACACTCCTGCCTGGTTCCCATTACCTCGGAGATGTGTGCGCTCTGGTGAGTGTGATCCTGGTTGGGTTCCTCACACTTCTGTGAGGTGGGCCCTCTGCTGTGAGGTCACTCCTTCCTGGATGCACACATCGCCTTGGCCACATGGACCCTGTGGTAGCAGTTGGAACGTGCTGGGAGCCTCCTCCCCTCGGTCATGAGGGCCCTCTGGCGTCAGGCTGTAACTGCTGGGTTCCCATATTTTCTGATACGTGCTAAGTGGTGCGAGGACACTCCTGCCAGGTTCCCATCCACATGGGGATGTGGGCCTTCTGCTCTGAGGTCCCAACAGCTGGGTTGCTCACAGTTTCATGCTGTGGGCTCTCTGCTGTGATTTCACTGCGGCCTGCGTACCATAGACTCGGTGCTCTGGGCCACCTGCTCGGAGGTTCCAACTGCTGGATTCCTCACCTTTTTTATTCTTTGGGCCCTCTTTTTTCAGCCTACTCCTGCGTGACTCACTGCGTGCCCCTTGGGGATGTGGATCTTCTGGTTCAGGCCACATGTGCTGGGTTTCTCTCATTTATATGATGTGGCCACACTGGTGGCAGTGTCAGGACACTCCTGCCTGTTTCCGATCCCCTAACACATGTGGACACTCTGGTGAGGGTCTTATCCTGGCTGGGTTCCTCGCCCTTCTGTGAGGTAGGCCCTTTGCTGTGACATCACTCCTGCCTTGCTGGCACACATCACCTTGGCGACATGGGCCCTCAGTTGCGAGTTGGTGCCTGCTGGGGATCTCCTCCCCTTGGTAATGAGGGCCCTCTGGCGTCAGGCCCTAACTCCTGGGCTCCCAAAATTTTCTGATGTGAGCCCAGTGATGCCAGGACACTCTTGTAAGGTTCCCATCCCCATGGGGATGTGTGCCTTCTGTTCTCTTGTCCCAACGCCTGGGTTGCTCACAGTTTCATGATGTTGGCTCCCTGGTGTTAATTCACACAGGCTTAGATCCCGTAGCCTCACTGCTCCTTGCCGCCTGCTGGGAGGTTCCAACTGCAGGATTCCTCACTTTTTATTCTATGGGCCTTCAGTTTTGAGGCTCCTCCAGCCTGTCTCACTCCCAGCCCCTTGGTGATGTGTGTCCTCATGTTTGAGGCCACGTGTGCTGGGTCCCTCTCCTTTCGATAATGTGGCCCCACTGGTGTGAGGACACTCCTGCCCAGCTCCCATCCACTTGGTGATGTGGGACCTCTGGTGAGAGTCTGATCCTGGCTGGGTTCCTCACCCTTTTGTGAGGTGGGCCCTCTCTGTGAGGTAATTCCTGCCTGGCTTGCTCCCTTTGCCTTGGTGACATCGGCCCTTTGGTGGCAGTTGCAGCCTGCTGGGAACCTCCTCTCCTAAGTGTTCAGGGCCCTCTGGCGTCAGGCTCTAAGTGCTGGGCTCCCCACGTTTTCTGATGTGAGCCCAGTGATGCCACGACACTCCTGTACGGTTCCCATCCCCATGAAGATGTGTGCCTTCTGTTCTCTTGTCCCAACGCCTGGGTTGCTCACAGTTTCAGGATGTGGGCCCTCTGCTGTGAGTTCACTCCGGCCTGTATCCAATAGCGTCGGTGCTCTGGGCTGCCTGCTTGGAGGTTGCAACTTTTGGTTTCCTTAATTTTTATTCTATTGGCCCTCTGTTGTGAGTCTCATCCTGCATGCCTCACTCCCAGCACCTTCGTGATGTGTGTCCCCTTGTTTGAGGCCACATGTGCTGGGTTCCTCACCTTTCGCTGATGTGGCCCCCCTGGTGTGATGACACTCCTTCCTGGTTCCCATCCACTTGGCGATGTGTGCCCTCTGGTGAGAGTCTGATCCTGATAGGGTTCCTCACACTTCTGTGAGGTGGGCGCTCTGCTCTGAGGTCACTCCTGCCTGGCTGGCACACCCCGCCTTGGTGACGTCGGCCCTTTGGTGGCAGTTGGAGCCTGCTGGGAGCTTCCTCCCGTCAGTCATGAGGGCCCTCTGGCGTCAGGCCATAACTGCTGGGCACCCACATTTTATGATACGTGCTAAGTGGTACGAGGACACTCCTGCCAAGTTCCCATCCCCATGGGGCTGTGGGCCTCCTGCTCTGAGGTCCCAACGCCTGGGTTGCTCAGAGTTTCATGATGTGGGCCCTCTGCTGTGAGTTCACTGTGGCCTGGATCACATAGACTCGGTGCTCTGGGCCGCCTGCTGGGAGGTTCCAACTGCTGGATTCCTCACATTTTTTATTCTATGGGCCCTCTGTTTTGAGTCTCCTCCTGCATGCCTCACTGCCAGACCCCTTGTGATGTGTGTCCCCTTGTTTGAGGCCACATGTGCTGGGTTCCTCACCTTTCGCTGATGTGGCCCCACTGGTGTGAAGACACACTTGCCTAGTTCCCATCCCCTTGGTGATGTGGGCCCTCTGGTGAGAATCTGATCCTCGTTGGGGTCCTCACACTTCCGTGACGTGGGATCTCTGTGCTGAGGTCACTCCTGCCTGGCTGGCACACGTCACCTTGGCGACATGGGCCCTCAGTTGGGAGTTGGTGCCTGCTGGCGGTCTACTCCCCTTGGTAATGAGGTCACTCTGGCTTCAGGCCCTAACTCCTGGGATCCAAATTTTTCTGATGGTCGCCCAGTGGTTCTAGGACACTCCTGCCAGGTTCCCATCTCCATGGGCATGTGGGCCTTCTGTTCTGAGGTCCCAACGGCTGGGTTGCTCACAGTTTCATGATGTGGGCCCTCTGCTGTAAGTTCACTGCGGCCTGGATCCCATAGACTCTGTGCTCTTGGCCGCCTGCTGAGAGGTTCCAACTGCTGGATTCCTCACATTTTTTATTCTATGGGCCCTGTGTTGTGAGGCTACTCCTTCCTGCCTCACTCCAAGCCCCTTGGAGATGTTGGTCCTCTGGTTTAAGCCACATGTTCTGGGTTCCTCACCTTTCTATGATTTGGCCTCACTGGTGTGAGGCCACTCCTGCCTCGTTCCGATCCCCTTGGTTATGTGGGCCCTCTGGGGAGAGTCTTATACTGGCTGGGTTCCTCACACTTCTGTGACGTAGGCCCTCTGCTCAGAGGTCACTCCTGCCTGGCTGGCACACGTCACCTTGGCAACGTGTGCCCTCAGTTGGGAGTTGGTGCCTGCTGGGAGCCTCCTCCCCTCAGTAATGAGGGCCCTCTGGCGTCAGGCCCTAACTCCTGGGCTCCCAAAATTTTCTGATGTGTGCCCTGTGGTGTGAGTACACTCCTGCCAGGTTCCCAACCTCATGGGAATGTGGGCCTTCTGCTCTGTGGTCCCAAAGTCTGGGTTGCTCACAGTTTCATGATGAGGGCCCTCTGTTGTGAGTTCACACCGGCCGGGATCCCATAGCCTCGCTGCACTTTGCCGCCTGGTGGGAGGTTCCAAATGCTGGATTCCTCACATTTTTTATTCTACGGGCCCTGTGTTGTGAGGCTACTCCTGCCTGCCTCACTCCGAGCCCCTTGGAGATGTGGGTCCTCTGGTTTAGGCCACATGTTCCGGGTTCCTCACCTTTCTATGATTTGGCCACACTGGTGTGAGGACACTCCTGCCTGGTTCCGATCCCCTTGGTGATGTGAGTCCTCTGGTGATAGTCTGATCCTGGATGGGTTCCTCACCCTTCTGTGAGGTGGGCCCTCTCTCTGAGGCAATTCCTGCCTGGCTGGCACAAGTTGCCTTGGTGAGCTCGGCCCTCTGGTGGCAGTTGGAGCCTGCTGGGAACCTCCTCTCCTACGTGATGAGGGCCCTCTGGCGTCAGGCTCTAACTGCTGGGCTCCCCACGTTTTCTGATGTGAGCCCAGTGATGCCAGGACACTCTTGTAAGGTTCCCATCCCCATGGGGATGTGTGCCTTCTGTTCTCTTGTCCCAACGCCTGGGTTACTCACAGTTTCATGATGTTGGCTCCCTGGTGTTAGTTCACCAGGCTTAGATCCCATAGCCTCTGTGCTCTGGGCTGCCTGCTGGGAGGTTCCAACTGCAGGATCCCTCACCATTTTTATACTTCTGTCCCTGTGTTGTGAGGCTCCTCCTGCCTGCCTCACTGCGAGCCCCTTGTTGATGTAGGTCCTCTGGTTTGAGGCCACATGTGCCGGTTGCCTCACCTTTTAGTGATGTGGCCCCACTGGTGTGAGGACACTCCTGCCTGGTTCCCATCCCCTTGGTGATGTGGGCCCTCTGGTGAGAGTCTGATCCTGATGGGGTTCCTCACGCTTCTGTGAGGTGGGCCCTCTGCTCTGAGGTCACTCCTGCCTGGCTTGCACACACCTCCATGGCGACGTTGGCACTCTGGTGACAGTTGGAGCCTGCTGAGAGCCTCCTTCCCTCGGTGATGAGGGCCTTCTGGCGTCAGGCCCTAACTGCTGGGTACCCACATATTCTGATACATGCTAAGTGGTGTGAGGACACTCCTGCCAGGTTCCCATCCCTATTGGGATGTGGGCCTTGTGCTCTGAGGTCCCAACGTCTGGGTTGCTCACAGTTTCATGATGTGGCCCTCTGCTCTGTGTTCACTGTGGTCTGGATCCCATAGTCTCGGTGCTCTGGGCTCCCTGCTGGCAGGTTCCTACTGCTGGTTTCCTCACCATTTTTATTCTATGGGCCCTGTGTTGTGTGGCTACTCCTGCCTACCTCACTCCGAGGCCATTGGACATGTGGGTCCTCTGGTTTAGGCCACATGTGCTGGGTTCCTCACCTTTCTATGATGTGACCGCACTGGTGTGAGGACACTCCTGCCTGGTTCCGATCCCCTTGGTGATGTGGGCCCTCTGGTGAGAGTCTTATCCTGGCTTGGTTGCTCACCCTTCTGTGAGGTAGGCCCTCTGCTGCGAGGTCACTCCTGCCTGGCTGGCAAACGTTACCTTGGTGACGTGTGCCCTCAGTTGGGAGTTGGTGCCTGTTTGGAGTCTCCTCCCCTCGGTAATGAGGGCCCTCTGGCATCAGGCCCTAACTCCTGGCTCCCAAATTTTCTGATGTGCACCCTGTGGTGCGAGTACACTCCTGGCAGGTTCCCAACCACATGGGAATGTGGGCCTTCAGCTCTGAGGTCCCAACGCCTGTGTTGCTCACAGTTTCATGATGAGGGCCCTCTGTTGTGAATTCACTCAGGCCTGGATCCCATAGCCTCCCTGCTCTTGGCCGCCTGCTGGGAGGTTCCAACTGCGGGATTCCTTACCTTTGTTATTCTATAGGAACTCTGTTTTGAGGCTCCCCCTGCCTGCCTCACTCCCAGCCCCTTGGTGATGTGTGTCCTCTGATTTGAGGCTACGTGTGCTGGGTCCCTCGTCTTTCGCTGACGTGGCTCCACTGGTGAGAGGACACTCCTGCCTGGTTCTCATCCCCTTGGTGATGTGGGCCCTCTGGAGAGAGTCTGATCCTTGTTGGGTACCTCACACATTTGTGAGGTGGGCCCTCTGCTCTGAAGTCAGTCCTGCCTGGCTCGCACACCCTGATTTAGTGACGTCGGCCCTCGGGTAGCACTTGGAGCGTGCTGGGGCCTCCTCCCGTTGGTAATGAGGGCCCTCTGGCGTCAGGCCCTAACTGGTGGACTCCCCACATTTTCTGATGTGTGCCCACTGGTGCAATGACACTCCTGCCAGGTTCCCATCCCCATGGGGATGTGGGCCTTCTGCTCTGAGGTCCCAACGGCTGGGTTGATTACAGTGTCAGGATGTTGGCCCTCTGCTGTGAGTTTACTCTGGCATGGATCCTATGGCCTCGGTGATCTGGGCCACCTGCTTGGAGCTTCCAACTGCTGGATTCCTCACCTTTTTTATTCTATGGTCCCTGTGTTGTGAGACACCTCCTGCCTGCCTCACTCCGAGCCTCTTGGCGATGTGGGCACTCTGGTTTGAGGCCACATGTGCTGGTTTCCTCACCTTTCACAGATGTGGCCCCCCTTGTGTGAGGACACTCCTGCCTGGTTCCCATTACCTCGGAGATGTGTGCGCTCTGGTGAGTGTGATCCTGGTTGGGTTCCTCACACTTCTGTGAGGTGGGCCCTCTGCTGTGAGGTCACTCCTTCCTGGATGCACACATCGCCTTGGCCACATGGGCCCTGTGGTAGCAGTTGGAACGTGCTGGGAGCCTCCTCCCCTCGGTCATGAGGGCCCTCTGGCGTCAGGCTGTAACTGCTGGGTTCCCATATTTTCTGATACGTGCTAAGTGGTGCGAGGACACTCCTGCCAGGTTCCCATCCACATGGGGATGTGGGCCTTCTGCTCTGAGGTCCCAACAGCTGGGTTGCTCACAGTTTCATGCTGTGGGCTCTCTGCTGTGATTTCACTGCGGCCTGCGTACCATAGACTCGGTGCTCTGGGCCACCTGCTCGGAGGTTCCAACTGCTGGATTCCTCACCTTTTTTATTCTTTGGGCCCTCTTTTTTCAGCCTACTCCTGCGTGACTCACTGCGTGCCCCTTGGGGATGTGGATCCTCTGGTTCAGGCCACATGTGCTGGGTTTCTCTCATTTATATGATGTGGCCACACTGGTGGCAGTGTCAGGACACTCCTGCCTGTTTCCGATCCCCTAACACATGTGGACACTCTGGTGAGGGTCTTATCCTGGCTGGGTTCCTCGCCCTTCTGTGAGGTAGGCCCTTTGCTGTGACATCACTCCTGCCTTGCTGGCACACATCACCTTGGCGACATGGGCCCTCAGTTGCGAGTTGGTGCCTGCTGGGGATCTCCTCCCCTTGGTAATGAGGGCCCTCTGGCGTCAGGCCCTAACTCCTGGGCTCCCAAAATTTTCTGATGTGAGCCCAGTGATGCCAGGACACTCTTGTAAGGTTCCCATCCCCATGGGGATGTGTGCCTTCTGTTCTCTTGTCCCAACGCCTGGGTTGCTCACAGTTTCATGATGTTGGCTCCCTGGTGTTAATTCACACAGGCTTAGATCCCGTAGCCTCACTGCTCCTTGCCGCCTGCTGGGAGGTTCCAACTGCAGGATTCCTCACTTTTTATTCTATGGGCCTTCAGTTTTGAGGCTCCTCCAGCCTGTCTCACTCCCAGCCCCTTGGTGATGTGTGTCCTCATGTTTGAGGCCACGTGTGCTGGGTCCCTCTCCTTTCGATAATGTGGCCCCACTGGTGTGAGGACACTCCTGCCCAGCTCCCATCCACTTGGTGATGTGGGACCTCTGGTGAGAGTCTGATCCTGGCTGGGTTCCTCACCCTTTTGTGAGGTGGGCCCTCTCTGTGAGGTAATTCCTGCCTGGCTTGCTCCCTTTGCCTTGGTGACATCGGCCCTTTGGTGGCAGTTGCAGCCTGCTGGGAACCTCCTCTCCTAAGTGTTCAGGGCCCTCTGGCGTCAGGCTCTAAGTGCTGGGCTCCCCACGTTTTCTGATGTGAGCCCAGTGATGCCACGACACTCCTGTACGGTTCCCATCCCCATGAAGATGTGTGCCTTCTGTTCTCTTGTCCCAACGCCTGGGTTGCTCACAGTTTCAGGATGTGGGCCCTCTGCTGTGAGTTCACTCCGGCCTGTATCCAATAGCGTCGGTGCTCTGGGCTGCCTGCTTGGAGGTTGCAACTTTTGGTTTCCTTAATTTTTATTCTATTGGCCCTCTGTTGTGAGTCTCATCCTGCATGCCTCACTCCCAGCACCTTCGTGATGTGTGTCCCCTTGTTTGAGGCCACATGTGCTGGGTTCCTCACCTTTCGCTGATGTGGCCCCCCTGGTGTGATGACACTCCTTCCTGGTTCCCATCCACTTGGCGATGTGTGCCCTCTGGTGAGAGTCTGATCCTGATAGGGTTCCTCACACTTCTGTGAGGTGGGCGCTCTGCTCTGAGGTCACTCCTGCCTGGCTGGCACACCCCGCCTTGGTGACGTCGGCCCTTTGGTGGCAGTTGGAGCCTGCTGGGAGCTTCCTCCCGTCAGTCATGAGGGCCCTCTGGCGTCAGGCCATAACTGCTGGGCACCCACATTTTATGATACGTGCTAAGTGGTACGAGGACACTCCTGCCAAGTTCCCATCCCCATGGGGATGTGGGCCTCCTGCTCTGAGGTCCCAACGCCTGGGTTGCTCAGAGTTTCATGATGTGGGCCCTCTGCTGTGAGTTCACTGTGGCCTGGATCACATAGACTCGGTGCTCTGGGCCGCCTGCTGGGAGGTTCCAACTGCTGGATTCCTCACATTTTTTATTCTATGGGCCCTCTGTTTTGAGTCTCCTCCTGCATGCCTCACTGCCAGACCCCTTGTGATGTGTGTCCCCTTGTTTGAGGCCACATGTGCTGGGTTCCTCCACTTTCGCTGATGTGGCCCCACTGGTGTGAAGACACACTTGCCTAGTTCCCATCCCCTTGGTGATGTGGGCCCTCTGGTGAGAATCTGATCCTCGTTGGGGTCCTCACACTTCCGTGACGTGGGATCTCTGTGCTGAGGTCACTCCTGCCTGGCTGGCACACGTCACCTTGGCGACATGGGCCCTCAGTTGGGAGTTGGTGCCTGCTGGCGGTCTACTCCCCTTGGTAATGAGGTCACTCTGGCTTCAGGCCCTAACTCCTGGGATCCAAATTTTTCTGATGGTCGCCCAGTGGTTCTAGGACACTCCTGCCAGGTTCCCATCTCCATGGGCATGTGGGCCTTCTGTTCTGAGGTCCCAACGGCTGGGTTGCTCACAGTTTCATGATGTGGGCCCTCTGCTGTAAGTTCACTGCGGCCTGGATCCCATAGACTCTGTGCTCTTGGCCGCCTGCTGAGAGGTTCCAACTGCTGGATTCCTCACATTTTTTATTCTATGGGCCCTGTGTTGTGAGGCTACTCCTTCCTGCCTCACTCCAAGCCCCTTGGAGATGTTGGTCCTCTGGTTTAAGCCACATGTTCTGGGTTCCTCACCTTTCTATGATTTGGCCTCACTGGTGTGAGGCCACTCCTGCCTCGTTCCGATCCCCTTGGTTATGTGGGCCCTCTGGGGAGAGTCTTATACTGGCTGGGTTCCTCACACTTCTGTGACGTAGGCCCTCTGCTCAGAGGTCACTCCTGCCTGGCTGGCACACGTCACCTTGGCAACGTGTGCCCTCAGTTGGGAGTTGGTGCCTGCTGGGAGCCTCCTCCCCTCAGTAATGAGGGCCCTCTGGCGTCAGGCCCTAACTCCTGGGCTCCCAAAATTTTCTGATGTGTGCCCTGTGGTGTGAGTACACTCCTGCCAGGTTCCCAACCTCATGGGAATGTGGGCCTTCTGCTCTGTGGTCCCAAAGTCTGGGTTGCTCACAGTTTCATGATGAGGGCCCTCTGTTGTGAGTTCACACCGGCCGGGATCCCATAGCCTCGCTGCACTTTGCCGCCTGGTGGGAGGTTCCAAATGCTGGATTCCTCACATTTTTTATTCTACGGGCCCTGTGTTGTGAGGCTACTCCTGCCTGCCTCACTCCGAGCCCCTTGGAGATGTGGGTCCTCTGGTTTAGGCCACATGTTCCGGGTTCCTCACCTTTCTATGATTTGGCCACACTGGTGTGAGGACACTCCTGCCTGGTTCCGATCCCCTTGGTGATGTGAGTCCTCTGGTGATAGTCTGATCCTGGATGGGTTCCTCACCCTTCTGTGAGGTGGGCCCTCTCTCTGAGGCAATTCCTGCCTGGCTGGCACAAGTTGCCTTGGTGAGCTCGGCCCTCTGGTGGCAGTTGGAGCCTGCTGGGAACCTCCTCTCCTACGTGATGAGGGCCCTCTGGCGTCAGGCTCTAACTGCTGGGCTCCCCACGTTTTCTGATGTGAGCCCAGTGATGCCAGGACACTCTTGTAAGGTTCCCATCCCCATGGGGATGTGTGCCTTCTGTTCTCTTGTCCCAACGCCTGGGTTCCTCACAGTTTCATGATGTTGGCTCCCTGGTGTTAGTTCACCAGGCTTAGATCCCATAGCCTCTGTGCTCTGGGCTGCCTGCTGGGAGGTTCCAACTGCAGGATCCCTCACCATTTTTATACTTCTGTCCCTGTGTTGTGAGGCTCCTCCTGCCTGCCTCACTGCGAGCCCCTTGTTGATGTAGGTCCTCTGGTTTGAGGCCACATGTGCCGGTTGCCTCACCTTTTAGTGATGTGGCCCCACTGGTGTGAGGACACTCCTGCCTGGTTCCCATCCCCTTGGTGATGTGGGCCCTCTGGTGAGAGTCTGATCCTGATTGGGTTCCTCACGCTTCTGTGAGGTGGGCCCTCTGCTCTGAGGTCACTCCTGCCTGGCTTGCACACACCTCCATGGCGACGTTGGCACTCTGGTGACAGTTGGAGCCTGCTGAGAGCCTCCTTCCCTCGGTGATGAGGGCCTTCTGGCGTCAGGCCCTAACTGCTGGGTACCCACATATTCTGATACATGCTAAGTGGTGTGAGGACACTCCTGCCAGGTTCCCATCCCTATTGGGATGTGGGCCTTGTGCTCTGAGGTCCCAACGTCTGGGTTGCTCACAGTTTCATGATGTGGCCCTCTGCTCTGTGTTCACTGTGGTCTGGATCCCATAGTCTCGGTGCTCTGGGCTCCCTGCTGGCAGGTTCCTACTGCTGGTTTCCTCACCATTTTTATTCTATGGGCCCTGTGTTGTGTGGCTACTCCTGCCTACCTCACTCCGAGGCCATTGGACATGTGGGTCCTCTGGTTTAGGCCACATGTGCTGGGTTCCTCACCTTTCTATGATGTGACCGCACTGGTGTGAGGACACTCCTGCCTGGTTCCGATCCCCTTGGTGATGTGGGCCCTCTGGTGAGAGTCTTATCCTGGCTTGGTTGCTCACCCTTCTGTGAGGTAGGCCCTCTGCTGCGAGGTCACTCCTGCCTGGCTGGCAAACGTTACCTTGGTGACGTGTGCCCTCAGTTGGGAGTTGGTGCCTGTTTGGAGTCTCCTCCCCTCGGTAATGAGGGCCCTCTGGCATCAGGCCCTAACTCCTGGCTCCCAAATTTTCTGATGTGCACCCTGTGGTGCGAGTACACTCCTGGCAGGTTCCCAACCACATGGGAATGTGGGCCTTCTGCTCTGAGGTCCCAACGCCTGTGTTGCTCACAGTTTCATGATGAGGGCCCTCTGTTGTGAATTCACTCAGGCCTGGATCCCATAGCCTCCCTGCTCTTGGCCGCCTGCTGGGAGGTTCCAACTGCGGGATTCCTTACCTTTGTTATTCTATAGGAACTCTGTTTTGAGGCTCCCCCTGCCTGCCTCACTCCCAGCCCCTTGGTGATGTGTGTCCTCTGATTTGAGGCTACGTGTGCTGGGTCCCTCGTCTTTCGCTGACGTGGCTCCACTGGTGAGAGGACACTCCTGCCTGTTTCTCATCCCCTTGGTGATGTGGGCCCTCTGGAGAGAGTCTGATCCTTGTTGGGTACCTCACACATTTGTGAGGTGGGCCCTCTGCTCTGAAGTCAGTCCTGCCTGGCTCGCACACCCTGATTTAGTGACGTCGGCCCTCGGGTAGCACTTGGAGCGTGCTGGGGCCTCCTCCCGTTGGTAATGAGGGCCCTCTGGCGTCAGGCCCTAACTGGTGGACTCCCCACATTTTCTGATGTGTGCCCACT
Source organism: Delphinapterus leucas (assembly GCF_059928025.1). Taxonomy (NCBI): domain Eukaryota; kingdom Metazoa; phylum Chordata; class Mammalia; order Artiodactyla; family Monodontidae; genus Delphinapterus; species Delphinapterus leucas. The sequence goes on along the minus strand of NW_028322233.1, from coordinate 20,563,057 downwards.
GGTGCAATGACACTCCTGCCAGGTTCCCATCCCCATGGGGATGTGGGCCTTCTGCTCTGAGGTCCCAACGGCTGGGTTGATTACAGTGTCAGGATGTTGGCCCTCTGCTGTGAGTTTACTCTGGCATGGATCCTATGGCCTCGGTGATCTGGGCCACCTGCTTGGAGCTTCCAACTGCTGGATTCCTCACCTTTTTTATTCTATGGTCCCTGTGTTGTGAGACACCTCCTGCCTGCCTCACTCCGAGCCTCTTGGCGATGTGGGCACTCTGGTTTGAGGCCACATGTGCTGGTTTCCTCACCTTTCACAGATGTGGCCCCCCTTGTGTGAGGACACTCCTGCCTGGTTCCCATTACCTCGGAGATGTGTGCGCTCTGGTGAGTGTGATCCTGGTTGGGTTCCTCACACTTCTGTGAGGTGGGCCCTCTGCTGTGAGGTCACTCCTTCCTGGATGCACACATCGCCTTGGCCACATGGGCCCTGTGGTAGCAGTTGGAACGTGCTGGGAGCCTCCTCCCCTCGGTCATGAGGGCCCTCTGGCGTCAGGCTGTAACTGCTGGGTTCCCATATTTTCTGATACGTGCTAAGTGGTGCGAGGACACTCCTGCCAGGTTCCCATCCACATGGGGATGTGGGCCTTCTGCTCTGAGGTCCCAACAGCTGGGTTGCTCACAGTTTCATGCTGTGGGCTCTCTGCTGTGATTTCACTGCGGCCTGCGTACCATAGACTCGGTGCTCTGGGCCACCTGCTCGGAGGTTCCAACTGCTGGATTCCTCACCTTTTTTATTCTTTGGGCCCTCTTTTTTCAGCCTACTCCTGCGTGACTCACTGCGTGCCCCTTGGGGATGTGGATCCTCTGGTTCAGGCCACATGTGCTGGGTTTCTCTCATTTATATGATGTGGCCACACTGGTGGCAGTGTCAGGACACTCCTGCCTGTTTCCGATCCCCTAACACATGTGGACACTCTGGTGAGGGTCTTATCCTGGCTGGGTTCCTCGCCCTTCTGTGAGGTAGGCCCTTTGCTGTGACATCACTCCTGCCTTGCTGGCACACATCACCTTGGCGACATGGGCCCTCAGTTGCGAGTTGGTGCCTGCTGGGGATCTCCTCCCCTTGGTAATGAGGGCCCTCTGGCGTCAGGCCCTAACTCCTGGGCTCCCAAAATTTTCTGATGTGAGCCCAGTGATGCCAGGACACTCTTGTAAGGTTCCCATCCCCATGGGGATGTGTGCCTTCTGTTCTCTTGTCCCAACGCCTGGGTTGCTCACAGTTTCATGATGTTGGCTCCCTGGTGTTAATTCACACAGGCTTAGATCCCGTAGCCTCACTGCTCCTTGCCGCCTGCTGGGAGGTTCCAACTGCAGGATTCCTCACTTTTTATTCTATGGGCCTTCAGTTTTGAGGCTCCTCCAGCCTGTCTCACTCCCAGCCCCTTGGTGATGTGTGTCCTCATGTTTGAGGCCACGTGTGCTGGGTCCCTCTCCTTTCCATAATGTGGCCCCACTGGTGTGAGGACACTCCTGCCCAGCTCCCATCCACTTGGTGATGTGGGACCTCTGGTGAGAGTCTGATCCTGGCTGGGTTCCTCACCCTTTTGTGAGGTGGGCCCTCTCTGTGAGGTAATTCCTGCCTGGCTTGCTCCCTTTGCCTTGGTGACATCGGCCCTTTGGTGGCAGTTGCAGCCTGCTGGGAACCTCCTCTCCTAAGTGTTCAGGGCCCTCTGGCGTCAGGCTCTAAGTGCTGGGCTCCCCACGTTTTCTGATGTGAGCCCAGTGATGCCACGACACTCCTGTACGGTTCCCATCCCCATGAAGATGTGTGCCTTCTGTTCTCTTGTCCCAACGCCTGGGTTGCTCACAGTTTCAGGATGTGGGCCCTCTGCTGTGAGTTCACTCCGGCCTGTATCCAATAGCGTCGGTGCTCTGGGCTGCCTGCTTGGAGGTTGCAACTTTTGGTTTCCTTAATTTTTATTCTATTGGCCCTCTGTTGTGAGTCTCATCCTGCATGCCTCACTCCCAGCACCTTCGTGATGTGTGTCCCCTTGTTTGAGGCCACATGTGCTGGGTTCCTCACCTTTCGCTGATGTGGCCCCCCTGGTGTGATGACACTCCTTCCTGGTTCCCATCCACTTGGCGATGTGTGCCCTCTGGTGAGAGTCTGATCCTGATAGGGTTCCTCACACTTCTGTGAGGTGGGCGCTCTGCTCTGAGGTCACTCCTGCCTGGCTGGCACACCCCGCCTTGGTGACGTCGGCCCTTTGGTGGCAGTTGGAGCCTGCTGGGAGCTTCCTCCCGTCAGTCATGAGGGCCCTCTGGCGTCAGGCCATAACTGCTGGGCACCCACATTTTATGATACGTGCTAAGTGGTACGAGGACACTCCTGCCAAGTTCCCATCCCCATGGGGATGTGGGCCTCCTGCTCTGAGGTCCCAACGCCTGGGTTGCTCAGAGTTTCATGATGTGGGCCCTCTGCTGTGAGTTCACTGTGGCCTGGATCACATAGACTCGGTGCTCTGGGCCGCCTGCTGGGAGGTTCCAACTGCTGGATTCCTCACATTTTTTATTCTATGGGCCCTCTGTTTTGAGTCTCCTCCTGCATGCCTCACTGCCAGACCCCTTGTGATGTGTGTCCCCTTGTTTGAGGCCACATGTGCTGGGTTCCTCACCTTTCGCTGATGTGGCCCCACTGGTGTGAAGACACACTTGCCTAGTTCCCATCCCCTTGGTGATGTGGGCCCTCTGGTGAGAATCTGATCCTCGTTGGGGTCCTCACACTTCCGTGACGTGGGATCTCTGTGCTGAGGTCACTCCTGCCTGGCTGGCACACGTCACCTTGGCGACATGGGCCCTCAGTTGGGAGTTGGTGCCTGCTGGCGGTCTACTCCCCTTGGTAATGAGGTCACTCTGGCTTCAGGCCCTAACTCCTGGGATCCAAATTTTTCTGATGGTCGCCCAGTGGTTCTAGGACACTCCTGCCAGGTTCCCATCTCCATGGGCATGTGGGCCTTCTGTTCTGAGGTCCCAACGGCTGGGTTGCTCACAGTTTCATGATGTGGGCCCTCTGCTGTAAGTTCACTGCGGCCTGGATCCCATAGACTCTGTGCTCTTGGCCGCCTGCTGAGAGGTTCCAACTGCTGGATTCCTCACATTTTTTATTCTATGGGCCCTGTGTTGTGAGGCTACTCCTTCCTGCCTCACTCCAAGCCCCTTGGAGATGTTGGTCCTCTGGTTTAAGCCACATGTTCTGGGTTCCTCACCTTTCTATGATTTGGCCTCACTGGTGTGAGGCCACTCCTGCCTCGTTCCGATCCCCTTGGTTATGTGGGCCCTCTGGGGAGAGTCTTATACTGGCTGGGTTCCTCACACTTCTGTGACGTAGGCCCTCTGCTCAGAGGTCACTCCTGCCTGGCTGGCACACGTCACCTTGGCAACGTGTGCCCTCAGTTGGGAGTTGGTGCCTGCTGGGAGCCTCCTCCCCTCAGTAATGAGGGCCCTCTGGCGTCAGGCCCTAACTCCTGGGCTCCCAAAATTTTCTGATGTGTGCCCTGTGGTGTGAGTACACTCCTGCCAGGTTCCCAACCTCATGGGAATGTGGGCCTTCTGCTCTGTGGTCCCAAAGTCTGGGTTGCTCACAGTTTCATGATGAGGGCCCTCTGTTGTGAGTTCACACCGGCCGGGATCCCATAGCCTCGCTGCACTTTGCCGCCTGGTGGGAGGTTCCAAATGCTGGATTCCTCACATTTTTTATTCTACGGGCCCTGTGTTGTGAGGCTACTCCTGCCTGCCTCACTCCGAGCCCCTTGGAGATGTGGGTCCTCTGGTTTAGGCCACATGTTCCGGGTTCCTCACCTTTCTATGATTTGGCCACACTGGTGTGAGGACACTCCTGCCTGGTTCCGATCCCCTTGGTGATGTGAGTCCTCTGGTGATAGTCTGATCCTGGATGGGTTCCTCACCCTTCTGTGAGGTGGGCCCTCTCTCTGAGGCAATTCCTGCCTGGCTGGCACAAGTTGCCTTGGTGAGCTCGGCCCTCTGGTGGCAGTTGGAGCCTGCTGGGAACCTCCTCTCCTACGTGATGAGGGCCCTCTGGCGTCAGGCTCTAACTGCTGGGCTCCCCACGTTTTCTGATGTGAGCCCAGTGATGCCAGGACACTCTTGTAAGGTTCCCATCCCCATGGGGATGTGTGCCTTCTGTTCTCTTGTCCCAACGCCTGGGTTACTCACAGTTTCATGATGTTGGCTCCCTGGTGTTAGTTCACCAGGCTTAGATCCCATAGCCTCTGTGCTCTGGGCTGCCTGCTGGGAGGTTCCAACTGCAGGATCCCTCACCATTTTTATACTTCTGTCCCTGTGTTGTGAGGCTCCTCCTGCCTGCCTCACTGCGAGCCCCTTGTTGATGTAGGTCCTCTGGTTTGAGGCCACATGTGCCGGTTGCCTCACCTTTTAGTGATGTGGCCCCACTGGTGTGAGGACACTCCTGCCTGGTTCCCATCCCCTTGGTGATGTGGGCCCTCTGGTGAGAGTCTGATCCTGATGGGGTTCCTCACGCTTCTGTGAGGTGGGCCCTCTGCTCTGAGGTCACTCCTGCCTGGCTTGCACACACCTCCATGGCGACGTTGGCACTCTGGTGACAGTTGGAGCCTGCTGAGAGCCTCCTTCCCTCGGTGATGAGGGCCTTCTGGCGTCAGGCCCTAACTGCTGGGTACCCACATATTCTGATACATGCTAAGTGGTGTGAGGACACTCCTGCCAGGTTCCCATCCCTATTGGGATGTGGGCCTTGTGCTCTGAGGTCCCAACGTCTGGGTTGCTCACAGTTTCATGATGTGGCCCTCTGCTCTGTGTTCACTGTGGTCTGGATCCCATAGTCTCGGTGCTCTGGGCTCCCTGCTGGCAGGTTCCTACTGCTGGTTTCCTCACCATTTTTATTCTATGGGCCCTGTGTTGTGTGGCTACTCCTGCCTACCTCACTCCGAGGCCATTGGACATGTGGGTCCTCTGGTTTAGGCCACATGTGCTGGGTTCCTCACCTTTCTATGATGTGACCGCACTGGTGTGAGGACACTCCTGCCTGGTTCCGATCCCCTTGGTGATGTGGGCCCTCTGGTGAGAGTCTTATCCTGGCTTGGTTGCTCACCCTTCTGTGAGGTAGGCCCTCTGCTGCGAGGTCACTCCTGCCTGGCTGGCAAACGTTACCTTGGTGACGTGTGCCCTCAGTTGGGAGTTGGTGCCTGTTTGGAGTCTCCTCCCCTCGGTAATGAGGGCCCTCTGGCATCAGGCCCTAACTCCTGGCTCCCAAATTTTCTGATGTGCGCCCTGTGGTGCGAGTACACTCCTGGCAGGTTCCCAACCACATGGGAATGTGGGCCTTCAGCTCTGAGGTCCCAAAGCCTGTGTTGCTCACAGTTTCATGATGAGGGCCCTCTGTTGTGAATTCACTCAGGCCTGGATCCCATAGCCTCCCTGCTCTTGGCCGCCTGCTGGGAGGTTCCAACTGCGGGATTCCTTACCTTTGTTATTCTATAGGAACTCTGTTTTGAGGCTCCCCCTGCCTGCCTCACTCCCAGCCCCTTGGTGATGTGTGTCCTCTGATTTGAGGCTACGTGTGCTGGGTCCCTCGTCTTTCGCTGACGTGGCTCCACTGGTGAGAGGACACTCCTGCCTGGTTCTCATCCCCTTGGTGATGTGGGCCCTCTGGAGAGAGTCTGATCCTTGTTGGGTACCTCACACATTTGTGAGGTGGGCCCTCTGCTCTGAAGTCAGTCCTGCCTGGCTCGCACACCCTGATTTAGTGACGTCGGCCCTCGGGTAGCACTTGGAGCGTGCTGGGGCCTCCTCCCGTTAGTAATGAGGGCCCTCTGGCGTCAGGCCCTAACTGGTGGACTCCCCATATTTTCTGATGTGTGCCCACTGGTGCAATGACACTCCTGCCAGGTTCCCATCCCCATGGGGATGTGGGCCTTCTGCTCTGAGGTCCCAACGGCTGGGTTGATTACAGTGTCAGGATGTTGGCCCTCTGCTGTGAGTTTACTCTGGCATGGATCCTATGGCCTCGGTGATCTGGGCCACCTGCTTGGAGCTTCCAACTGCTGGATTCCTCACCTTTTTTATTCTATGGTCCCTGTGTTGTGAGACACCTCCTGCCTGCCTCACTCCGAGCCTCTTGGCGATGTGGGCACTCTGGTTTGAGGCCACATGTGCTGGTTTCCTCACCTTTCACAGATGTGGCCCCCCTTGTGTGAGGACACTCCTGCCTGGTTCCCATTACCTCGGAGATGTGTGCGCTCTGGTGAGTGTGATCCTGGTTGGGTTCCTCACACTTCTGTGAGGTGGGCCCTCTGCTGTGAGGTCACTCCTTCCTGGATGCACACATCGCCTTGGCCACATGGGCCCTGTGGTAGCAGTTGGAACGTGCTGGGAGCCTCCTCCCCTCGGTCATGAGGGCCCTCTGGCGTCAGGCTGTAACTGCTGGGTTCCCATATTTTCTGATACGTGCTAAGTGGTGCGAGGACACTCCTGCCAGGTTCCCATCCACATGGGGATGTGGGCCTTCTGCTCTGAGGTCCCAACAGCTGGGTTGCTCACAGTTTCATGCTGTGGGCTCTCTGCTGTGATTTCACTGCGGCCTGCGTACCATAGACTCGGTGCTCTGGGCCACCTGCTCGGAGGTTCCAACTGCTGGATTCCTCACCTTTTTTATTCTTTGGGCCCTCTTTTTTCAGCCTACTCCTGCGTGACTCACTGCGTGCCCCTTGGGGATGTGGATCCTCTGGTTCAGGCCACATGTGCTGGGTTTCTCTCATTTATATGATGTGGCCACACTGGTGGCAGTGTCAGGACACTCCTGCCTGTTTCCGATCCCCTAACACATGTGGACACTCTGGTGAGGGTCTTATCCTGGCTGGGTTCCTCGCCCTTCTGTGAGGTAGGCCCTTTGCTGTGACATCACTCCTGCCTTGCTGGCACACATCACCTTGGCGACATGGGCCCTCAGTTGCGAGTTGGTGCCTGCTGGGGATCTCCTCCCCTTGGTAATGAGGGCCCTCTGGCGTCAGGCCCTAACTCCTGGGCTCCCAAAATTTTCTGATGTGAGCCCAGTGATGCCAGGACACTCTTGTAAGGTTCCCATCCCCATGGGGATGTGTGCCTTCTGTTCTCTTGTCCCAACGCCTGGGTTGCTCACAGTTTCATGATGTTGGCTCCCTGGTGTTAATTCACACAGGCTTAGATCCCGTAGCCTCACTGCTCCTTGCCGCCTGCTGGGAGGTTCCAACTGCAGGATTCCTCACTTTTTATTCTATGGGCCTTCAGTTTTGAGGCTCCTCCAGCCTGTCTCACTCCCAGCCCCTTGGTGATGTGTGTCCTCATGTTTGAGGCCACGTGTGCTGGGTCCCTCTCCTTTCGATAATGTGGCCCCACTGGTGTGAGGACACTCCTGCCCAGCTCCCATCCACTTGGTGATGTGGGACCTCTGGTGAGAGTCTGATCCTGGCTGGGTTCCTCACCCTTTTGTGAGGTGGGCCCTCTCTGTGAGGTAATTCCTGCCTGGCTTGCTCCCTTTGCCTTGGTGACATCGGCCCTTTGGTGGCAGTTGCAGCCTGCTGGGAACCTCCTCTCCTAAGTGTTCAGGGCCCTCTGGCGTCAGGCTCTAAGTGCTGGGCTCCCCACGTTTTCTGATGTGAGCCCAGTGATGCCACGACACTCCTGTACGGTTCCCATCCCCATGAAGATGTGTGCCTTCTGTTCTCTTGTCCCAACGCCTGGGTTGCTCACAGTTTCAGGAATTGGGCCCTCTGCTGTGAGTTCACTCCGGCCTGTATCCAATAGCGTCGGTGCTCTGGGCTGCCTGCTTGGAGGTTGCAACTTTTGGTTTCCTTAATTTTTATTCTATTGGCCCTCTGTTGTGAGTCTCATCCTGCATGCCTCACTCCCAGCACCTTCGTGATGTGTGTCCCCTTGTTTGAGGCCACATGTGCTGGGTTCCTCACCTTTCGCTGATGTGGCCCCCCTGGTGTGATGACACTCCTTCCTGGTTCCCATCCACTTGGCGATGTGTGCCCTCTGGTGAGAGTCTGATCCTGATAGGGTTCCTCACACTTCTGTGAGGTGGGCGCTCTGCTCTGAGGTCACTCCTGCCTGGCTGGCACACCCCGCCTTGGTGACGTCGGCCCTTTGGTGGCAGTTGGAGCCTGCTGGGAGCTTCCTCCCGTCAGTCATGAGGGCCCTCTGGCGTCAGGCCATAACTGCTGGGCACCCACATTTTATGATACGTGCTAAGTGGTACGAGGACACTCCTGCCAAGTTCCCATCCCCATGGGGATGTGGGCCTCCTGCTCTGAGGTCCCAACGCCTGGGTTGCTCAGAGTTTCATGATGTGGGCCATCTGCTGTGAGTTCACTGTGGCCTGGATCACATAGACTCGGTGCTCTGGGCCGCCTGCTGGGAGGTTCCAACTGCTGGATTCCTCACATTTTTTATTCTATGGGCCCTCTGTTTTGAGTCTCCTCCTGCATGCCTCACTGCCAGACCCCTTGTGATGTGTGTCCCCTTGTTTGAGGCCACATGTGCTGGGTTCCTCCACTTTCGCTGATGTGGCCCCACTGGTGTGAAGACACACTTGCCTAGTTCCCATCCCCTTGGTGATGTGGGCCCTCTGGTGAGAATCTGATCCTCGTTGGGGTCCTCACACTTCCGTGACGTGGGATCTCTGTGCTGAGGTCACTCCTGCCTGGCTGGCACACGTCACCTTGGCGACATGGGCCCTCAGTTGGGAGTTGGTGCCTGCTGGCGGTCTACTCCCCTTGGTAATGAGGTCACTCTGGCTTCAGGCCCTAACTCCTGGGATCCAAATTTTTCTGATGGTCGCCCAGTGGTTCTAGGACACTCCTGCCAGGTTCCCATCTCCATGGGCATGTGGGCCTTCTGTTCTGAGGTCCCAACGGCTGGGTTGCTCACAGTTTCATGATGTGGGCCCTCTGCTGTAAGTTCACTGCGGCCTGGATCCCATAGACTCTGTGCTCTTGGCCGCCTGCTGAGAGGTTCCAACTGCTGGATTCCTCACATTTTTTATTCTATGGGCCCTGTGTTGTGAGGCTACTCCTTCCTGCCTCACTCCAAGCCCCTTGGAGATGTTGGTCCTCTGGTTTAAGCCACATGTTCTGGGTTCCTCACCTTTCTATGATTTGGCCTCACTGGTGTGAGGCCACTCCTGCCTCGTTCCGATCCCCTTGGTTATGTGGGCCCTCTGGGGAGAGTCTTATACTGGCTGGGTTCCTCACACTTCTGTGACGTAGGCCCTCTGCTCAGAGGTCACTCCTGCCTGGCTGGCACACGTCACCTTGGCAACGTGTGCCCTCAGTTGGGAGTTGGTGCCTGCTGGGAGCCTCCTCCCCTCAGTAATGAGGGCCCTCTGGCGTCAGGCCCTAACTCCTGGGCTCCCAAAATTTTCTGATGTGTGCCCTGTGGTGTGAGTACACTCCTGCCAGGTTCCCAACCTCATGGGAATGTGGGCCTTCTGCTCTGTGGTCCCAAAGTCTGGGTTGCTCACAGTTTCATGATGAGGGCCCTCTGTTGTGAGTTCACACCGGCCGGGATCCCATAGCCTCGCTGCACTTTGCCGCCTGGTGGGAGGTTCCAAATGCTGGATTCCTCACATTTTTTATTCTACGGGCCCTGTGTTGTGAGGCTACTCCTGCCTGCCTCACTCCGAGCCCCTTGGAGATGTGGGTCCTCTGGTTTAGGCCACATGTTCCGGGTTCCTCACCTTTCTATGATTTGGCCACACTGGTGTGAGGACACTCCTGCCTGGTTCCGATCCCCTTGGTGATGTGAGTCCTCTGGTGATAGTCTGATCCTGGATGGGTTCCTCACCCTTCTGTGAGGTGGGCCCTCTCTCTGAGGCAATTCCTGCCTGGCTGGCACAAGTTGCCTTGGTGAGCTCGGCCCTCTGGTGGCAGTTGGAGCCTGCTGGGAACCTCCTCTCCTACGTGATGAGGGCCCTCTGGCGTCAGGCTCTAACTGCTGGGCTCCCCACGTTTTCTGATGTGAGCCCAGTGATGCCAGGACACTCTTGTAAGGTTCCCATCCCCATGGGGATGTGTGCCTTCTGTTCTCTTGTCCCAACGCCTGGGTTCCTCACAGTTTCATGATGTTGGCTCCCTGGTGTTAGTTCACCAGGCTTAGATCCCATAGCCTCTGTGCTCTGGGCTGCCTGCTGGGAGGTTCCAACTGCAGGATCCCTCACCATTTTTATACTTCTCTCCCTGTGTTGTGAGGCTCCTCCTGCCTGCCTCACTGCGAGCCCCTTGTTGATGTAGGTCCTCTGGTTTGAGGCCACATGTGCCGGTTGCCTCACCTTTTAGTGATGTGGCCCCACTGGTGTGAGGACACTCCTGCCTGGTTCCCATCCCCTTGGTGATGTGGGCCCTCTGGTGAGAGTCTGATCCTGATGGGGTTCCTCACGCTTCTGTGAGGTGGGCCCTCTGCTCTGAGGTCACTCCTGCCTGGCTTGCACACACCTCCATGGCGACGTTGGCACTCTGGTGACAGTTGGAGCCTGCTGAGAGCCTCCTTCCCTCGGTGATGAGGGCCTTCTGGCGTCAGGCCCTAACTGCTGGGTACCCACATATTCTGATACATGCTAAGTGGTGTGAGGACACTCCTGCCAGGTTCCCATCCCTATTGGGATGTGGGCCTTGTGCTCTGAGGTCCCAACGTCTGGGTTGCTCACAGTTTCATGATGTGGCCCTCTGCTCTGTGTTCACTGTGGTCTGGATCCCATAGTCTCGGTGCTCTGGGCTCCCTGCTGGCAGGTTCCTACTGCTGGTTTCCTCACCATTTTTATTCTATGGGCCCTGTGTTGTGTGGCTACTCCTGCCTACCTCACTCCGAGGCCATTGGACATGTGGGTCCTCTGGTTTAGGCCACATGTGCTGGGTTCCTCACCTTTCTATGATGTGACCGCACTGGTGTGAGGACACTCCTGCCTGGTTCCGATCCCCTTGGTGATGTGGGCCCTCTGGTGAGAGTCTTATCCTGGCTTGGTTGCTCACCCTTCTGTGAGGTAGGCCCTCTGCTGCGAGGTCACTCCTGCCTGGCTGGCAAACGTTACCTTGGTGACGTGTGCCCTCAGTTGGGAGTTGGTGCCTGTTTGGAGTCTCCTCCCCTCGGTAATGAGCGCCCTCTGGCATCAGGCCCTAACTCCTGGCTCCCAAATTTTCTGATGTGCGCCCTGTGGTGCGAGTACACTCCTGGCAGGTTCCCAACCACATGGGAATGTGGGCCTTCTGCTCTGAGGTCCCAACGCCTGTGTTGCTCACAGTTTCATGATGAGGGCCCTCTGTTGTGAATTCACTCAGGCCTGGATCCCATAGCCTCCCTGCTCTTGGCCGCCTGCTGGGAGGTTCCAACTGCGGGATTCCTTACCTTTGTTATTCTATAGGAACTCTGTTTTGAGGCTCCCCCTGCCTGCCTCACTCCCAGCCCCTTGGTGATGTGTGTCCTCTGATTTGAGGCTACGTGTGCTGGGTCCCTCGTCTTTCGCTGACGTGGCTCCACTGGTGAGTGGACACTCCTGCCTGGTTCTCATCCCCTTGGTGATGTGGGCCCTCTGGAGAGAGTCTGATCCTTGTTGGGTACCTCACACATTTGTGAGGTGGGCCCTCTGCTCTGAAGTCAGTCCTGCCTGGCTCGCACACCCTGATTTAGTGACGTCGGCCCTCGGGTAGCACTTGGAGCGTGCTGGGGCCTCCTCCCGTTAGTAATGAGGGCCCTCTGGCGTCAGGCCCTAACTGGTGGACTCCCCATATTTTCTGATGTGTGCCCACTGGTGCAATGACACTCCTGCCAGGTTCCCATCCCCATGGGGATGTGGGCCTTCTGCTCTGAGGTCCCAACGGCTGGGTTGATTACAGTGTCAGGATGTTGGCCCTCTGCTGTGAGTTTACTCTGGCATGGATCCTATGGCCTCGGTGATCTGGGCCACCTGCTTGGAGCTTCCAACTGCTGGATTCCTCACCTTTTTTATTCTATGGTCCCTGTGTTGTGAGACACCTCCTGCCTGCCTCACTCCGAGCCTCTTGGCGATGTGGGCACTCTGGTTTGAGGCCACATGTGCTGGTTTCCTCACCTTTCACAGATGTGGCCCCCCTTGTGTGAGGACACTCCTGCCTGGTTCCCATTACCTCGGAGATGTGTGCGCTCTGGTGAGTGTGATCCTGGTTGGGTTCCTCACACTTCTGTGAGGTGGGCCCTCTGCTGTGAGGTCACTCCTTCCTGGATGCACACATCGCCTTGGCCACATGGGCCCTGTGGTAGCAGTTGGAACGTGCTGGGAGCCTCCTCCCCTCGGTCATGAGGGCCCTCTGGCGTCAGGCTGTAACTGCTGGGTTCCCATATTTTCTGATACGTGCTAAGTGGTGCGAGGACACTCCTGCCAGGTTCCCATCCACATGGGGATGTGGGCCTTCTGCTCTGAGGTCCCAACAGCTGGGTTGCTCACAGTTTCATGCTGTGGGCTCTCTGCTGTGATTTCACTGCGGCCTGCATACCATAGACTCGGTGCTCTGGGCCACCTGCTCGGAGGTTCCAACTGCTGGATTCTTCACCTTTTTTATTCTTTGGGCCCTCTTTTTTCAGCCTACTCCTGCGTGACTCACTGCGTGCCCCTTGGGGATGTGGATCCTCTGGTTCAGGCCACATGTGCTGGGTTTCTCTCATTTATATGATGTGGCCACACTGGTGGCAGTGTCAGGACACTCCTGCCTGTTTCCGATCCCCTAACACATGTGGACACTCTGGTGAGGGTCTTATCCTGGCTGGGTTCCTCGCCCTTCTGTGAGGTAGGCCCTTTGCTGTGACATCACTCCTGCCTTGCTGGCACACATCACCTTGGCGACATGGGCCCTCAGTTGCGAGTTGGTGCCTGCTGGGGATCTCCTCCCCTTGGTAATGAGGGCCCTCTGGCGTCAGGCCCTAACTCCTGGGCTCCCAAAATTTTCTGATGTGAGCCCAGTGATGCCAGGACACTCTTGTAAGGTTCCCATCCCCATGGGGATGTGTGCCTTCTGTTCTCTTGTCCCAACGCCTGGGTTGCTCACAGTTTCATGATGTTGGCTCCCTGGTGTTAATTCACACAGGCTTAGATCCCGTAGCCTCACTGCTCCTTGCCGCCTGCTGGGAGGTTCCAACTGCAGGATTCCTCACTTTTTATTCTATGGGCCTTCAGTTTTGAGGCTCCTCCAGCCTGTCTCACTCCCAGCCCCTTGGTGATGTGTGTCCTCATGTTTGAGGCCACGTGTGCTGGGTCCCTCTCCTTTCGATAATGTGGCCCCACTGGTGTGAGGACACTCCTGCCCAGCTCCCATCCACTTGGTGATGTGGGACCTCTGGTGAGAGTCTGATCCTGGCTGGGTTCCTCACCCTTTTGTGAGGTGGGCCCTCTCTGTGAGGTAATTCCTGCCTGGCTTGCTCCCTTTGCCTTGGTGACATCGGCCCTTTGGTGGCAGTTGCAGCCTGCTGGGAACCTCCTCTCCTAAGTGTTCAGGGCCCTCTGGCGTCAGGCTCTAAGTGCTGGGCTCCCCACGTTTTCTGATGTGAGCCCAGTGATGCCACGACACTCCTGTACGGTTCCCATCCCCATGAAGATGTGTGCCTTCTGTTCTCTTGTCCCAACGCCTGGGTTGCTCACAGTTTCAGGATGTGGGCCCTCTGCTGTGAGTTCACTCCGGCCTGTATCCAATAGCGTCGGTGCTCTGGGCTGCCTGCTTGGAGGTTGCAACTTTTGGTTTCCTTAATTTTTATTCTATTGGCCCTCTGTTGTGAGTCTCATCCTGCATGCCTCACTCCCAGCACCTTCGTGATGTGTGTCCCCTTGTTTGAGGCCACATGTGCTGGGTTCCTCACCTTTCGCTGATGTGGCCCCCCTGGTGTGATGACACTCCTTCCTGGTTCCCATCCACTTGGCGATGTGTGCCCTCTGGTGAGAGTCTGATCCTGATAGGGTTCCTCACACTTCTGTGAGGTGGGCGCTCTGCTCTGAGGTCACTCCTGCCTGGCTGGCACACCCCGCCTTGGTGACGTCGGCCCTTTGGTGGCAGTTGGAGCCTGCTGGGAGCTTCCTCCCGTCAGTCATGAGGGCCCTCTGGCGTCAGGCCATAACTGCTGGGCACCCACATTTTATGATACGTGCTAAGTGGTACGAGGACACTCCTGCCAAGTTCCCATCCCCATGGGGCTGTGGGCCTCCTGCTCTGAGGTCCCAACGCCTGGGTTGCTCAGAGTTTCATGATGTGGGCCATCTGCTGTGAGTTCACTGTGGCCTGGATCACATAGACTCGGTGCTCTGGGCCGCCTGCTGGGAGGTTCCAACTGCTGGATTCCTCACATTTTTTATTCTATGGGCCCTCTGTTTTGAGTCTCCTCCTGCATGCCTCACTGCCAGACCCCTTGTGATGTGTGTCCCCTTGTTTGAGGCCACATGTGCTGGGTTCCTCCACTTTCGCTGATGTGGCCCCACTGGTGTGAAGACACACTTGCCTAGTTCCCATCCCCTTGGTGATGTGGGCCCTCTGGTGAGAATCTGATCCTCGTTGGGGTCCTCACACTTCCGTGACGTGGGATCTCTGTGCTGAGGTCACTCCTGCCTGGCTGGCACACGTCACCTTGGCGACATGGGCCCTCAGTTGGGAGTTGGTGCCTGCTGGCGGTCTACTCCCCTTGGTAATGAGGTCACTCTGGCTTCAGGCCCTAACTCCTGGGATCCAAATTTTTCTGATGGTCGCCCAGTGGTTCTAGGACACTCCTGCCAGGTTCCCATCTCCATGGGCATGTGGGCCTTCTGTTCTGAGGTCCCAACGGCTGGGTTGCTCACAGTTTCATGATGTGGGCCCTCTGCTGTAAGTTCACTGCGGCCTGGATCCCATAGACTCTGTGCTCTTGGCCGCCTGCTGAGAGGTTCCAACTGCTGGATTCCTCACATTTTTTATTCTATGGGCCCTGTGTTGTGAGGCTACTCCTTCCTGCCTCACTCCAAGCCCCTTGGAGATGTTGGTCCTCTGGTTTAAGCCACATGTTCTGGGTTCCTCACCTTTCTATGATTTGGCCTCACTGGTGTGAGGCCACTCCTGCCTCGTTCCGATCCCCTTGGTTATGTGGGCCCTCTGGGGAGAGTCTTATACTGGCTGGGTTCCTCACACTTCTGTGACGTAGGCCCTCTGCTCAGAGGTCACTCCTGCCTGGCTGGCACACGTCACCTTGGCAACGTGTGCCCTCAGTTGGGAGTTGGTGCCTGCTGGGAGCCTCCTCCCCTCAGTAATGAGGGCCCTCTGGCGTCAGGCCCTAACTCCTGGGCTCCCAAAATTTTCTGATGTGTGCCCTGTGGTGTGAGTACACTCCTGCCAGGTTCCCAACCTCATGGGAATGTGGGCCTTCTGCTCTGTGGTCCCAAAGTCTGGGTTGCTCACAGTTTCATGATGAGGGCCCTCTGTTGTGAGTTCACACCGGCCGGGATCCCATAGCCTCGCTGCACTTTGCCGCCTGGTGGGAGGTTCCAAATGCTGGATTCCTCACATTTTTTATTCTACGGGCCCTGTGTTGTGAGGCTACTCCTGCCTGCCTCACTCCGAGCCCCTTGGAGATGTGGGTCCTCTGGTTTAGGCCACATGTTCCGGGTTCCTCACCTTTCTATGATTTGGCCACACTGGTGTGAGGACACTCCTGCCTGGTTCCGATCCCCTTGGTGATGTGAGTCCTCTGGTGATAGTCTGATCCTGGATGGGTTCCTCACCCTTCTGTGAGGTGGGCCCTCTCTCTGAGGCAATTCCTGCCTGGCTGGCACAAGTTGCCTTGGTGAGCTCGGCCCTCTGGTGGCAGTTGGAGCCTGCTGGGAACCTCCTCTCCTACGTGATGAGGGCCCTCTGGCGTCAGGCTCTAACTGCTGGGCTCCCCACGTTTTCTGATGTGAGCCCAGTGATGCCAGGACACTCTTGTAAGGTTCCCATCCCCATGGGGATGTGTGCCTTCTGTTCTCTTGTCCCAACGCCTGGGTTCCTCACAGTTTCATGATGTTGGCTCCCTGGTGTTAGTTCACCAGGCTTAGATCCCATAGCCTCTGTGCTCTGGGCTGCCTGCTGGGAGGTTCCAACTGCAGGATCCCTCACCATTTTTATACTTCTGTCCCTGTGTTGTGAGGCTCCTCCTGCCTGCCTCACTGCGAGCCCCTTGTTGATGTAGGTCCTCTGGTTTGAGGCCACATGTGCCGGTTGCCTCACCTTTTAGTGATGTGGCCCCACTGGTGTGAGGACACTCCTGCCTGGTTCCCATCCCCTTGGTGATGTGGGCCCTCTGGTGAGAGTCTGATCCTGATGGGGTTCCTCACGCTTCTGTGAGGTGGGCCCTCTGCTCTGAGGTCACTCCTGCCTGGCTTGCACACACCTCCATGGCGACGTTGGCACTCTGGTGACAGTTGGAGCCTGCTGAGAGCCTCCTTCCCTCGGTGATGAGGGCCTTCTGGCGTCAGGCCCTAACTGCTGGGTACCCACATATTCTGATACATGCTAAGTGGTGTGAGGACACTCCTGCCAGGTTCCCATCCCTATTGGGATGTGGGCCTTGTGCTCTGAGGTCCCAACGTCTGGGTTGCTCACAGTTTCATGATGTGGCCCTCTGCTCTGTGTTCACTGTGGTCTGGATCCCATAGTCTCGGTGCTCTGGGCTCCCTGCTGGCAGGTTCCTACTGCTGGTTTCCTCACCATTTTTATTCTATGGGCCCTGTGTTGTGTGGCTACTCCTGCCTACCTCACTCCGAGGCCATTGGACATGTGGGTCCTCTGGTTTAGGCCACATGTGCTGGGTTCCTCACCTTTCTATGATGTGACCGCACTGGTGTGAGGACACTCCTGCCTGGTTCCGATCCCCTTGGTGATGTGGGCCCTCTGGTGAGAGTCTTATCCTGGCTTGGTTGCTCACCCTTCTGTGAGGTAGGCCCTCTGCTGCGAGGTCACTCCTGCCTGGCTGGCAAACGTTACCTTGGTGACGTGTGCCCTCAGTTGGGAGTTGGTGCCTGTTTGGAGTCTCCTCCCCTCGGTAATGAGCGCCCTCTGGCATCAGGCCCTAACTCCTGGCTCCCAAATTTTCTGATGTGCGCCCTGTGGTGCGAGTACACTCCTGGCAGGTTCCCAACCACATGGGAATGTGGGCCTTCTGCTCTGAGGTCCCAACGCCTGTGTTGCTCACAGTTTCATGATGAGGGCCCTCTGTTGTGAATTCACTCAGGCCTGGATCCCATAGCCTCCCTGCTCTTGGCCGCCTGCTGGGAGGTTCCAACTGCGGGATTCCTTACCTTTGTTATTCTATAGGAACTCTGTTTTGAGGCTCCCCCTGCCTGCCTCACTCCCAGCCCCTTGGTGATGTGTGTCCTCTGATTTGAGGCTACGTGTGCTGGGTCCCTCGTCTTTCGCTGACGTGGCTCCACTGGTGAGAGGACACTCCTGCCTGGTTCTCATCCCCTTGGTGATGTGGGCCCTCTGGAGAGAGTCTGATCCTTGTTGGGTACCTCACACATTTGTGAGGTGGGCCCTCTGCTCTGAAGTCAGTCCTGCCTGGCTCGCACACCCTGATTTAGTGACGTCGGCCCTCGGGTAGCACTTGGAGCGTGCTGGGGCCTCCTCCCGTTAGTAATGAGGGCCCTCTGGCGTCAGGCCCTAACTGGTGGACTCCCCATATTTTCTGATGTGTGCCCACTGGTGCAATGACACTCCTGCCAGGTTCCCATCCCCATGGGGATGTGGGCCTTCTGCTCTGAGGTCCCAACGGCTGGGTTGATTACAGTGTCAGGATGTTGGCCCTCTGCTGTGAGTTTACTCTGGCATGGATCCTATGGCCTCGGTGATCTGGGCCACCTGCTTGGAGCTTCCAACTGCTGGATTCCTCACCTTTTTTATTCTATGGTCCCTGTGTTGTGAGACACCTCCTGCCTGCCTCACTCCGAGCCTCTTGGCGATGTGGGCACTCTGGTTTGAGGCCACATGTGCTGGTTTCCTCACCTTTCACAGATGTGGCCCCCCTTGTGTGAGGACACTCCTGCCTGGTTCCCATTACCTCGGAGATGTGTGCGCTCTGGTGAGTGTGATCCTGGTTGGGTTCCTCACACTTCTGTGAGGTGGGCCCTCTGCTGTGAGGTCACTCCTTCCTGGATGCACACATCGCCTTGGCCACATGGGCCCTGTGGTAGCAGTTGGAACGTGCTGGGAGCCTCCTCCCCTCGGTCATGAGGGCCCTCTGGCGTCAGGCTGTAACTGCTGGGTTCCCATATTTTCTGATACGTGCTAAGTGGTGCGAGGACACTCCTGCCAGGTTCCCATCCACATGGGGATGTGGGCCTTCTGCTCTGAGGTCCCAACAGCTGGGTTGCTCACAGTTTCATGCTGTGGGCTCTCTGCTGTGATTTCACTGCGGCCTGCGTACCATAGACTCGGTGCTCTGGGCCACCTGCTCGGAGGTTCCAACTGCTGGATTCCTCACCTTTTTTATTCTTTGGGCCCTCTTTTTTCAGCCTACTCCTGCGTGACTCACTGCGTGCCCCTTGGGGATGTGGATCCTCTGGTTCAGGCCACATGTGCTGGGTTTCTCTCATTTATATGATGTGGCCACACTGGTGGCAGTGTCAGGACACTCCTGCCTGTTTCCGATCCCCTAACACATGTGGACACTCTGGTGAGGGTCTTATCCTGGCTGGGTTCCTCGCCCTTCTGTGAGGTAGGCCCTTTGCTGTGACATCACTCCTGCCTTGCTGGCACACATCACCTTGGCGACATGGGCCCTCAGTTGCGAGTTGGTGCCTGCTGGGGATCTCCTCCCCTTGGTAATGAGGGCCCTCTGGCGTCAGGCCCTAACTCCTGGGCTCCCAAAATTTTCTGATGTGAGCCCAGTGATGCCAGGACACTCTTGTAAGGTTCCCATCCCCATGGGGATGTGTGCCTTCTGTTCTCTTGTCCCAACGCCTGGGTTGCTCACAGTTTCATGATGTTGGCTCCCTGGTGTTAATTCACACAGGCTTAGATCCCGTAGCCTCACTGCTCCTTGCCGCCTGCTGGGAGGTTCCAACTGCAGGATTCCTCACTTTTTATTCTATGGGCCTTCAGTTTTGAGGCTCCTCCAGCCTGTCTCACTCCCAGCCCCTTGGTGATGTGTGTCCTCATGTTTGAGGCCACGTGTGCTGGGTCCCTCTCCTTTCGATAATGTGGCCCCACTGGTGTGAGGACACTCCTGCCCAGCTCCCATCCACTTGGTGATGTGGGACCTCTGGTGAGAGTCTGATCCTGGCTGGGTTCCTCACCCTTTTGTGAGGTGGGCCCTCTCTGTGAGGTAATTCCTGCCTGGCTTGCTCCCTTTGCCTTGGTGACATCGGCCCTTTGGTGGCAGTTGCAGCCTGCTGGGAACCTCCTCTCCTAAGTGTTCAGGGCCCTCTGGCGTCAGGCTCTAAGTGCTGGGCTCCCCACGTTTTCTGATGTGAGCCCAGTGATGCCACGACACTCCTGTACGGTTCCCATCCCCATGAAGATGTGTGCCTTCTGTTCTCTTGTCCCAACGCCTGGGTTGCTCACAGTTTCAGGATGTGGGCCCTCTGCTGTGAGTTCACTCCGGCCTGTATCCAATAGCGTCGGTGCTCTGGGCTGCCTGCTTGGAGGTTGCAACTTTTGGTTTCCTTAATTTTTATTCTATTGGCCCTCTGTTGTGAGTCTCATCCTGCATGCCTCACTCCCAGCACCTTCGTGATGTGTGTCCCCTTGTTTGAGGCCACATGTGCTGGGTTCCTCACCTTTCGCTGATGTGGCCCCCCTGGTGTGATGACACTCCTTCCTGGTTCCCATCCACTTGGCGATGTGTGCCCTCTGGTGAGAGTCTGATCCTGATAGGGTTCCTCACACTTCTGTGAGGTGGGCGCTCTGCTCTGAGTTCACTCCTGCCTGGCTGGCACACCCCGCCTTGGTGACGTCGGCCCTTTGGTGGCAGTTGGAGCCTGCTGGGAGCTTCCTCCCGTCAGTCATGAGGGCCCTCTGGCGTCAGGCCATAACTGCTGGGCACCCACATTTTATGATACGTGCTAAGTGGTACGAGGACACTCCTGCCAAGTTCCCATCCCCATGGGGCTGTGGGCCTCCTGCTCTGAGGTCCCAACGCCTGGGTTGCTCAGAGTTTCATGATGTGGGCCATCTGCTGTGAGTTCACTGTGGCCTGGATCACATAGACTCGGTGCTCTGGGCCGCCTGCTGGGAGGTTCCAACTGCTGGATTCCTCACATTTTTTATTCTATGGGCCCTCTGTTTTGAGTCTCCTCCTGCATGCCTCACTGCCAGACCCCTTGTGATGTGTGTCCCCTTGTTTGAGGCCACATGTGCTGGGTTCCTCCACTTTCGCTGATGTGGCCCCACTGGTGTGAAGACACACTTGCCTAGTTCCCATCCCCTTGGTGATGTGGGCCCTCTGGTGAGAATCTGATCCTCGTTGGGGTCCTCACACTTCCGTGACGTGGGATCTCTGTGCTGAGGTCACTCCTGCCTGGCTGGCACACGTCACCTTGGCGACATGGGCCCTCAGTTGGGAGTTGGTGCCTGCTGGCGGTCTACTCCCCTTGGTAATGAGGTCACTCTGGCTTCAGGCCCTAACTCCTGGGATCCAAATTTTTCTGATGGTCGCCCAGTGGTTCTAGGACACTCCTGCCAGGTTCCCATCTCCATGGGCATGTGGGCCTTCTGTTCTGAGGTCCCAACGGCTGGGTTGCTCACAGTTTCATGATGTGGGCCCTCTGCTGTAAGTTCACTGCGGCCTGGATCCCATAGACTCTGTGCTCTTGGCCGCCTGCTGAGAGGTTCCAACTGCTGGATTCCTCACATTTTTTATTCTATGGGCCCTGTGTTGTGAGGCTACTCCTTCCTGCCTCACTCCAAGCCCCTTGGAGATGTTGGTCCTCTGGTTTAAGCCACATGTTCTGGGTTCCTCACCTTTCTATGATTTGGCCTCACTGGTGTGAGGCCACTCCTGCCTCGTTCCGATCCCCTTGGTTATGTGGGCCCTCTGGGGAGAGTCTTATACTGGCTGGGTTCCTCACCCTTCTGTGAGGTGGGCCCTCTGCTGTGAGGTCACTCCTGCCTGGCTGGCACACCCCGCCTGGGCAACATCGGCCCTCTTGTGGCAGTTGGAGCCTGCTGGGAGCCTCCTCCCCTCGGTGATGACGGCCCTCTTGCATCAGGCCCTAACTGCTGGGTACCCACATTTTCTGATACGTGCTAAGTGGTGCGAGGACACTCCTGCGAGGTTCCCATCCCCATGGGGATGTGGGCCTTCTGCTCTGAGGTCCCAATGGCTGGGTTGCTCACAGTTTCATGATGTGGGCCCTCTGCTGTGAGTTCACTGCCGCCTGGATCGCATAGACTTGGTGCTCTGGGCCGCCTGCTGGGAGGTTCGCACTGCAGGATTCCTCAGGTTTTTTATTCTATGGGCCCTGTGTTTTGAGGCTCCTCCTGCCTGCCTCACTCTGAGCCCCTTCGAGATGTGGGTCTTCTGGTTTAGGCCACATGTGCTGGGTTCCTCACCTTTCTATGATGTGGCCACACTGGTGTGAAGACAGTCCTGCCTGTTTCTGATCCCCTTGGTGATGTGGGCCCTCTGGTGAGAGTCTTATCCTGGCTGGGTTCCTCACACTTCTGTGAGGTAGGCCCTCTGCTGTGAGGTCACTCCTGCCTGGCTGTCACACGTCCCCTTGGCGACATGGGCCCTCAGTTGGGAGTTGGTGCCTGCTTGGAGTCTCCTCCCCTTGGTAATGAGGGCCCTCTGGCATCAGGCCCTAACTTCTGAGCTCCCAAAATTCTCTGATGTGTGCCCTGTGGTGCGAGTACACTTATGCCATGTTCCCAACCACATGGGAATGTGGGCCTTCTGCTCTGAGGTCCCAACGGCTGGGTTGCTCAGAGTTTCATGATGAGGGCCCTCTGTTTTGAGTTCAGTCAGGTCTGGATCCCATAGCCTCGCTGCTCCTGGCCGCCTACTGGGAGGTTCCAACTGCTGGATTCCTCACCATTTTTATTCCATGGGCCCTGTGTTTTGAGGCTCCTACTGCCTGCCTCACTCCCAGCCCCTTGGTGATGTGTGTCCTCTGGTTTGAGGCCACGTGTGCTGGGTCACCCACATTTCGGTGATGACGCCTCACTGGTGTGAGGACACTCCAGCCTGGTTCCCATTCCCTTGGTGATGTGGGCCCTGTGGTGAGAGTCTGATCCTCTTTGGGTTCCTCACACTTTTGTGAGGTGGGCCCTCTTCTCTGAGGTCACTCCTGCCTGGCTGGCACATCCCGCATTGGCGATGGCGGCCCTCTGGTAGCAGTTGGAGCCTGCTGGGAGCCTCCTCTCCTCGGTGATGAGAGCCCTCTGGCGTCAGGCCCTAACTGCTGGGCTCCCCACATTTTCTGATGTGTGCCCACTGGTGCGATGACACTCCTGCTTGGTTCCCTTCCCCATGGGGATGTGGGCCTTGTGCTCTGAGGTCACAACGGCTGGTTTGCTCACAGTTTCATGATGAGGGCCCTCTGTTGTGAGTTCATCACTGCCTGGATCCCATAGCCTCGGTGCTCTGGGCCGCCTGCTGGGATGTTCCAACTGCTGGGTTCCTCACCTTTTTTATACAATGGGCCATGTGTTGTGAGGTTAATCCTGCCTGCCTCGCTCTGAAACTCATGGTGATGTGGGTCCTCTGGTTTGAGGCCACCTTTTTTGTGTACCTGAACTTTTGATGATGTGGCCCCACAGGTGTGATGATACTCCTGCGTGTTTCACAGCCCCTTGCTGATGTGGGCACTCTGGTGAGAGTCTGATCCTGGCTGGGTTCCTTACCCTTCTGTGAGGTGGGCCCTCTGATGTGAGGTCACTCCTGCCTGCCTGGCTCACATCGCCTTGGCGATGTGGGCCCACTGTTGGCCACGAAAGCATGCTGGGAGCCTCCTACCCTCTTTAATGAGGGCCCTGAAAAAACGCATATGCACTTTTTGACCAAGTGCATCATTGTCGAGGATCGGCCTCTTCTCCTATGCTTTCAGAGCACTGCCCGTCTACCTCCTGAAATCATATTCCTGGAATTCTGCCCCGCTTTCAAGCCCTCTTCGCAGCCTTACTTCAATATATTTTGGTATGATACCTGTCATTTATAACTCTGCAGGTTTGTTAATTACAGTGTCCCTGAGCTCCTTTCTTCAACTCGCGTTCTTGTGAGCTGGCCGCAAACCCACAGGATTGCTTCAGGCCCTAAAATGGTTTCGGCATGGCACGCTGAGACTTTGGTAAATTCCTCTTTCTGGTGGGAAATGAACATTTAAGTTGCCCGTGCAGACCCTAAAGCTAGTCTCTCATTGGTTCTCCCTATTCCTGTTCATCTTGCGCAGAAATTGCAAACTGTGCCAAACAGGAGGTTAAAGGCACTGACTCTCCAAGTGGGTAGAGAGTTAGTAAAGCGTCTGGAATGGTGAACCCAAGTACCAGGGAACGAAACCTGAGAGGCATTTAAAATCGTTTCCCAGTCACACGGCAGACCATACTCTGGGATTCCCAAGCATGTTTAAGCTGAAGGAAGAATTCCTTAAACCTGGAGAGTTGGGACCCATGGAACGGGTACCATGCAGTATGACTTCAAAGGGTCTGCATTTGCTCACTGAACCTCACCAATGCTATCAGTCAGAAGTGTCCAGCCTTATGTCTCACCCAGCTCTGGGTGTAGATGTGGTAAATCCAGGTTGCATCACAAGCCCTGAATGAATTATTTAAGAATTGCTCTCTATTTCACTGTCATTGTGTTTTGTTTTTGTAATTTAGTTTGATAATGGGATTTATCGGATTTTCACTGCTGATTTATGCCGCTGTACACACGCTTGATTCTCTTACAGAGACATATAAATCCATGGGTTAGAAGATTCTTACTAGTCAGGTGTATTCCTAGGCGTTGAATATGCGGTGTTGAGTCCATGTCGTTGAGCAAGGAGTAGGTCTTGACTATTACATATTTGGCTTATGGAACGGTATCTGTGCTAATTTCAATCTCTGGTTTTATGCAGCACCTCTACTCACCTTTGCCCTTAAGCAAGCATTGGTTGCTTTTCTAAATTTGAGTCCCTGTTCTGTTTTGTAATTCAGTTCATGTGTAGCCAAGTTTACATTCCGTGTATTAGTGATATCTTATGATGTTTCTTGTTTTGTGTGACTTATTTCACTTAGAATCATTGTACCTGAATCCACTCTTTATGCCGCGATGGGCCTGATGACCTAGATTTCATTGCTGAGTGTTATTCCAAAGTACGTTCGTACCACAACTTCTTTATCCATTTTTCGCTTTCTGGGATATTTAACTTGTACCATAGATGGGGTTCTTGTAAACAGAGCCTTCTGAAATTTTAGAGTGGCTGTGTCTTTTTGATTTTAATTTCCGTAAGCTATAGGAGCTTAAGTGGAAGTGCCGTACGCTCCGTTGCTTTGTTTTTTAGGTGTTTCAGGAAACACCATACACTTCTCCAGAGTGGCTGTTGGCAATTTATATCCCATCCATCAGCATAACAAGGCTCCCTGTTTCCATGGCCTGTCCTGCCTTTCTGGATTTTACACTTTTTTCAGAAGGCCCTTTTCACCGTGGGGCAGTGAGACTTCATTGTAGTGCAGATTTCCTTTACACGCTTGCTTGGTTGGCCAAAAAGTGCGTATGCATTATTTCCTGAATATATTCAGGTAAAAACGCATACGCCCTTTTTGGCCAAGTGCATCATTGTCGACGTTATGACTCTTTTCTATGCTTTAAATGCAATTCCAGTCTACCCCCTGAAATCGTTTTCCAGCAATTCTGCCCCGCTGTCAACTCCTCTTCGCAGCCTTCTTCAATGTATTTCTGGACGATAGTTGTCATTTATAACTCTGCAGGTTTGTGAATGACAGTGCCCCTGAGCTCCTTTCTTCAAATCGCTTTCTTGTGAGCTGGCTGCAAAACCGCAGGATTGCTTCAGGCCCTAATCTGGTTCAAGCCCGGCATGCTGAGCCTTTGGTTAATTCCACTTCCTGGAGGGAAATGAGCATAAATTTGCCCGTGCAGACACCTACAGCTAGTCTCTCATTGTTTCTCCCTATTCCTGTTCATCTTGCACAGAAATTGCACACTGTGTCAAACAGGAGGTTAAAGGCACTGACTCTCCAAGCGGGGAGAGTGTTATTATACCGTCCGGAATGGTCAACCCGAGTATCAGGGGACGAAAACTTAGATGCATTTAAAAACGTTGCGCAGTCACAGGGACCATACTCTGGGTTTCCCATGCATGTTTTAGCTAAAGGAAGAATCCCTTAAACCTGGAGAGTTGGGACCCATGGAATGGGTATCATGCAGTATGACTTCAAAGGGTCTGCATTTGCTCACCGAACCTCACCAATGCTATCAGCTCAAAGTGTCCAGCCTTATGTCTCACCCAGCTCTGGGTGTAGATATGGTAAATCCAGGTTGCATCACAAGTCCTGAATGAATTATTTAAGAATTGCTTTCCATTTCACTGTCATTGTGTTTTGTTTTTATAATTCATTTTGATAATGGGATTTATCGGATTTTCAATGCTGCGTTTATACCGCTGTATACACGCTTGATTCTCTTATGGAGACATATAAATCCATGGGTTTTAAGATTCTTACTAGTCAGGTATATTCCTAGGCGTTGAATTTGGGGTGTTGAGTCCATTTTATTGAGCAAGGAGTAGGTCTTGACTATTGCATATTCGACTTATGGAACGGTATCTGTGCTAATTTCAATCTCTGGTTTTATGTAGCACTCCAACTCACCTTTCGCCTTAAGCAAGCATTGGTTGGTTTGCTAAATTTGAGACCCTGTTCTGTTTTGTAATTCAGTTAATGTGTAGCCAAGTTTACATTCCGTGTATTAGTGATATCTTATCATGTTTCTTGCTCTGTGTGACTAATTTCACTTAGAGTCTTCATACCTGAATCCACTCATTATGCCACGACGGGCCTGAAGACATAGATTTCATTGCTGAGTGATATTCCATTCTACGTTCGTAGCACAATTTCTTTATCCATTTTCCGCTTTCTGGGATATTTAACTTGTACCATAGATGAGTATATTGTAAACAGAGCCATTCGAAAATTTGGGGTGGCTGCGTGGTTTTGATTTTAATTTCCCTAAACTATAGGACCATAAGTGGAAGTGCCGTAGGCGCCGTTGCTTTGTTTTTTAGGTGTTTGAGGAAACACCATACACTTGTCCAGAGTGGCTGTTGGCAATTTACATCCCGCCAATCAGCATAACAAAACTTCCTGTTCTCCATGGCCTGTGCTGCCTTTCTGGATTTTACACTTTTTTCAGATGGCCCTTTTGACCGGGGGGCAGTGAGACTTCATTGTAGTGCAGATTACTTTAACATGCTTGCTTGGTTGGCCAAAAAGGGCATATGCGTTTTTTCCTGAATATATTCAGGAAAAAACGCATATGCCCTTTTTGGCCAAGTGCATCATTGTCGACGTTCTGCCTCTTTTCCTATGCTTTAAATGCAATTCCAGTCTACCCCCTGAAACCGTTTTCCTGCAATTCTGCCCCACTTTCAAGTCCTCTTCGCAGCCTACCTTCAATATATTTTTAGACGATAGCTGTCAATTATAACTCTGCCTGATTGTGAATTACAGTGTCCCTGAGCTCCTTCCTTCAACTCGCTTTCTTGTGAGCTATCCGCAAACCCACAGGATTGCTTCAGGCCCTAATCTGGTTCCGGAATGGCATGCTGAGCCTTTGGTTAATTCCTCTTCCTGGTGGGAAATGAGCGTTACATTTGCCCGTGCAGACACCTACAGCTAGTCACTCATTTGTTCTCCCTATTCCTGTTCAACTTGTGCGGAAATTGCAAACTGTGCCAAACAGGAGGTTAAAGGCACTGACTCTCCAAGTGGTGAGAGTGTTAGTAAATGGTCTGGAATTGTGAACACGAGTAAAAGGGGACGAAAACTGAGATGCATTTGAAAAGACTTCCCGGTCACACGGTGCACCATATTCTGGGGTTCCCAAGCATGTTTAAGTTGAAGGAAGAATCCCTTAAACCTGGAGAGTTGGGACCCATGGAATGGGTACCATGCAGTATGACTTCAAAGGGTCTGCATTTGCTTACCGAACCTCACCAATGCTATCAGCCCGAAGTGTCCAGCCTTTTGTCTCACCCATCTCTGGGTGTAGATGTGGTAAATCCAGGTTGCATCACAAGCCCTGAATGAATTATTTAAGAATTGCTCTCTATTTCACTGTCATTGTGTTTTGTTTTTGAAATTTATTTTGATAATGTGATTTAGCTGATTTTCACTGCTGCCTTCATGCAGCTGTACACACGCTTGATTCTCTTACCGAGACATATAAATCCATAGGTATTAAGACTCTTACTCGTCCCGTATATTCCTAGGTGCTGAATATGGGGTGTTGAGTCCATTTCGTTGACCAGGGATTAGGTTTTTTCTATTACATATTTGGCTTATGGAACGGTATCTGTGCTAATTTCAATCTCTGGTTTTATGCAGCACCCCAACTCTCCTTTATCCTTAAGCAAGCATAAGTTGGTTTTCTAAATCTGAGACCCCGTTCTGTTTTGTAACTCAGTTCATTTGTAGCCTCGTTTATATTCCATGTATTAGTAGTATCGTATGTCTTTTTCTTTTTGAATTATGTGACTTCGAATGATCATACGTAACTCCTCTGGGGTTGTTACAACTGGCCATATTTCATTGATTTTCAGGCTGAGTAATATTCCACTCTACATAAGTGCCACATCTCTATCCATTTTTTCCCTCCACAGACATATAAATTATATCCTAGTCGAGGATCTCTTAAACAGAGAGGCGGTAAACATTGGGGTGCCTGTGTCCTCTCCATTTTTGTTTTTCCCAAGATATACGTCCATGAGTGCAAGTGCCCTGTGCTCTGTAGCTCATTTTTTAGATGCTTTAGTAAACACAATACACTTATCCAGAGTGACCGTTGGCAATATACATTTCCACTATAAGCCTCACAGGGCTCCCTTTTCTCCTTGCCCTGTCCTGCATTTCTGGTGTTTACACTTTATGAGGAAGGCTCTTCTGACTGATGCGAAGTGATATGTTTTGTAGTACTGATTTCCAGTGCCCACCTGTTTGGTTGGCTAAAAAATTGTATGCCCTTTTCTTGAATATATACAGAAAAAGACACATACACCCTTTTTGGCCAACTGCAATGTTGGCAATGTTCAGCCCCTTTTCTTGTGCTTAATGGCGAGTCCTTTCTACCTCTTTCAATCCCTTTCCTGCCATTCTCCGTTGCTTACAAGTCCTTTTCTCTGACTTTCCTCAAGACATTTTTCAGTGATAGATATTTTCAACTCTGCAGTTTCGTGAATTTTAGTGTCCCTGAGTTCCATTTTTCAACTTGTGTTTATGGGAACTGGCCACAAAGCAGCGGGATTTCCTCAAGCCCAATTCTGTTTCCATGGGCAACCCTAGCCTTTGGTCAATTCGTCTTCCTGATTGGAAATTAGAGTGACATGTGCCTGTCCGAACACCTAGGACTTGTCTCTCATTGTTCCTCCTCCTTCTGCTTCGTCCTCTGGACAAATTCCAAACAGGATGTTGACAGTGTTGACATCTCCAAGTGGGGAGACTGTTCGTAAAGACGCTGGAGGGGTGAACCCGAGCACCAGGAGATGAGGAGATGAGATGCCTTTTCCAAACTCTTCCCGATCAGACGGTATACCATCCTCTGGGTGTGACAGGCATGTTTTAGCTGTAGGAAGTGTCCCATTCATGTGAGGAGAACACCAGGGCTTTTTCAAAATCACTGTCTCTCCACAACCCAAACTGGGGAATTTTTTAAGCTACGGCTACACATAGGTTCATTAAGGGCCTTCGGAAGTAGGCAGAGTCCAAACTTTAGATGATTGAAGTCTTCAGGGTCAGAAGCACTCACCACTGGCTTCCCTTAGGTTCCATTTTAACTGTCATTAATAGATGATGTCAATAAAAACATCTATTCTTTTTCAGATTATTTCCCCTTATAGGTTATTGCAAAATATTGAGTGTAGTTCCCTGTGCTATACAGTAGTTCCTTGTTGATGATCGATTTTATACATAGCAGTGTGTATGTGTTAATCCCAAACTGTTAATTTATCCCTCCTCCCACCTTTCCCATTTGGTCTTAATAAATTATAAGATTTTATACTTCTCAGAAATGGGGGAGCTGAAAGAGAGGTATCATTTTCAATGGAAAAGCATTTAAAACAAGATTGAAGCTTTAACCAAGATTATTAGATGTACATCCTTGGAAAGAAATCACTTCGTTTCTCTAGTATTGACCTGACAAATAAGACCTTTTCACTGAACTTGCTTATAATAAAGTGATGGAAATATCAAATGGAAGTGTTAGAAACATCTTATTTTGCCCGAGCCTTATACACTGTTCTATGTTAATTACAGTTTGGCTCACACATCTGTTCATTGAAGTTACAATGTTCTCAATTTCTGTTACTGATCCTCCAGAGTGGACCCCAACAAGTGTCCCCCTGCCCAGTGTCATTGGAGCCAACAGATTGAGACTGAGTTTGGTTCAGAAGCAAAGGAAACTTTATATTTTGATCAGAGAATGGAGAGGTGAGAGCATGTGCTACCCCGTGGGCTGTGGGCTGGGCTGCTGTGTAGAAATCCTGTCAGAGTCAGTGGGAGGGAGGGGGCGAATCTCTCGAGTGCCCAGTTGGCTGCAGCTCAGGCTCTATATCGCGGAGTCTGCACTGTGCCCCAGGAGCTGAGGTGTCGACCCAGCCATTCTGCACTAGGAAATCTGGTCTGAAGTGCTGGCTGTTGAACCTCTGTATGTGGGACCCTAAGAGCACGTGAAATTAGACAAAGCACAAAGGATAAAAAAGGTTAGACTTTATTTTATTGCCCAGATTCTATTTTTATCTCCCAGGGATTTTTAAGGGGCTTTGCCTGGGACAAAGCCCTCTTCTGCCTTTTTTCCCCTTCCTCATTCTTAGAGTGCTGAGGGTGCAGACCCTTCATCTGTAACTGCTGAGTGCTGAGTTAGGAGCCCTCATACCCGTGGGCGAGGGTCAGAACTTCTCCTCAGCAGCCTCCAGGTGACGTTGATTGTCCCCAGGCCTCCTGCCTCCCTGCTCGTCCGCCTGAGCACAAGTATTGGTAGTGTTATAGATTCTAATGACCTTTAAGGGTCCAGGAAGGAGATGTGCAGTGACGCTGTGAGGTCCAGTTTCACCCCGCCCCACATTTGTTCGGCCACCTTAGGCTGACCGTTTCTGCCAGCCTAGATGCTCTGACCAGTAGTCTGCGCTTTCTTCAATTAGGCCCCTGAATTAACGTAAAAACAGCAACAGGTGTCAGGACCCTGCCTGCTCAACTCCCAGACAGTCCAGGGTCAGTGGTGATGAAGGACCATGATGGCCACTGAGTCAACAGCCTTTTGAAGTAAACAGGAGTCCAGCCGGTCTTATTGGCCACCATCATCACAGTGTCTGTAGGCTCTTCTATGGTGACAGCGTGATATACGGTTCCCCCGCCAAGATTATTACCTCCCCTCTGGGTGCAGTAAGTCCTGCAAGCAGTAGTCTACTCTTTTGGGACACACTCTTGTTGTTTTATGAGAGAAACTCCAGGTCAAGTGATGGTCACACGAGTCGTCATGGTGCCCCTTTGCCCCGGTTATCTCTCTGGAGTTTGGAGTTGGAGGGCCTCCTCACTCAAGGTCAGTGTGCCCACGGAGCAAACCCTGCAACTTCAGGGCATGGTTGGGGGTTAGGATCACCACGTGGGGTCCTTTTCCCTTAGGAGGGAGGTGGCCTTTTGGGCTGCTGATTTCCAGGTTTTCAGATACTGCCAGTATCTTGGCCAGATGTGGCGGTGGGCCAAGCCCCTTGGTGACCGTAGTTTATCCTACCTGGATGGCATTCTTCCATTGTTCCATTTCAAGTGGTCCCAGGTTTTGCACTAATACTCCAATGGCGATTCACCGTTCACCAGGAATGTAAAGGTCAAAGGGTTTAGCTCAATTAGGGAGTTCCAGGGCAAGGGTCTGAATTGACTGCTCTTTCCATTCTTGAAAGGCCACTTCTGGATTCTATTCAAAAGGATCATCATCTTTTCCTTTCAGTGTTTCATATAGAGGCCCAGCTAGTAGACTGTAGTTAGGGATCCAGAAGCAGCAAACCCTGGTCTCCCCAGGAACCCCTAAGCTGTCTTCTAGTTTTAGAAATGGGTAAGGCTGTAAATTGTTTCTTCCCTTTCCTGGGATGGGCTTCTCCGACCTTCTGTGAGAATGAAGCCCAGGCAGGTCACCGTAGTCTGTGATATTTGAGCTTTTTCTTGGACAACTTGTATCCTTTATTGGCTTGGTAGTTCAGAGGTCTCCTTAGTAGGGCTGGCGATCAGAATGTCGTCTGCATATTGAAGGAGTGTTTCCTTTTCCAGAGGTAGAACTTTTAGGTCTTTAGCTGAGCTTTCCCCAAAGATGGTGTGGGAATTTTTGAACCCTTGGGGCAACACGGCCCGGAAGTATTGTTTTAGTTGTATGTTGAGTCCTGCCACTCACAAGCCAAAATTTCTTGTGACTCTGGGACTACTAGAATACAAAAGAAGGCATCATTGAAGACTAATACAGAATACCATGTCCTGGTGGTTGGTAGAATGACCAGCAGGGTGTAGGATTTAGGAACTACTGGAGGTCTATCCTCGGTGGCTTCACTGACTGTCCTGACATCCTTTACCAGGACTCCAGCAGCCCATGGGGCTCTCGAGGTCAGGCCAATCCCAGGATATGGAGCTCACCTGGGCAGGTACCTCACCCCCACCCCAGCCCACGGGGCTCTCGTGTTCAGGCCCCTCCCAGGATATGGGGTTCCCTGGGCAGGTTCCCCTGCAGCCCATGGGGCTCTCGTGGTCAGACCCCTCCCCGGATACAGAGCTACCCTTGCAGGTACTGTGGCAGGGCTGGGCACACAGGAACCATGCACATCGCCCTCATTGCAGAGCACTCCCAGCTCACCTGTCACTCAGATCTGACACAGAGCACCTCAGAGCAGGACTTGAACTAAGAAACGGCAGCTCCGACAGGTCTGTGACCCTGGGCATCACTCTGTGTGGCCTCCCTCCACCTGGTCTTCCAGAGACTTCCACTGCACCCGGGGCACCAGGCCTCTGTCTCCACCCACCACCCACCCCTCCTCTCCCTGACTCCTGGGTTCCTCTCATTAGGAGAGGGTTTTCTTGAAGTTGTCTCCCACTCATGGGCCAGATAATATAATTAGAAAACAAGCCAGAGCTGCAGCCCCTTGTCTATCCTGACTCTCAGGAGCCCACACCTGTTCCTTGGACCTGGCCGATTCAGCAAGTTCCATTTTCTGCAACTGTGAGCCCCTGAGGGGTGATTATTGGCTGGCCTGGGAAGCCTGACCGTGCCGGCCAGCCCTCCCCAGGTGTGCCTGGGTTGAGATCAATATAAACACCGCTCCAGGCAGCAAGAGCCCCTGCAGCTGTGCCTGACGCCATTTTCTCTGCCCTGTCAGCAGTCTCGGGGCTGGACTGGTGGGAGGGAGTGAGAGGCCATGGCTTTGTTGGTGGCCCAGTGTGAGTGGGGCTCTGCTGGACTTTCTGCAGCAGTTGCCATGATGCCACCTGCTAAAGAAGAGGATGTGTCACCCATACCTGCCGCTGGAATTTCTCCCTGGGCAGAGGTGAGTGAGGAAGAAAGCAGTGGGGGCCGGGACAGCAGGGGTATCTCAGGCAGGGAAATGGAAAGCTTCCAGAAGAGCACCCAGGGCCAGGACCATCCTGGCTGGCCTGCAGGTACCAAGTCGGCTGGCATGCTGGTGCTCATGTGGCTCCATGGCCCTTCCTCTAGGCTTTCAAGTCCTTGTACATATTCAGGTGTTTTACCTGGGAAGGGTGGGAACATTTCAGCAGCAGCTGGCCTGGGGCTCAGCCCACGTTTACTCACAGATGCCTCGGCACGGTCCCCCAGATTTGCAATGAGGACGCTTGTTGTGTGGGGCCTGCTGGCTGAATGGGAGATGATTCCCCACCACTGACCAACTTCAGAATTGTTTACAACTGGAGCAAGTGCCCTGATACGGTTTTCCTCTGTGTAACTGGTGGGTTCTGTTTTTTTTTCTTTCTTTCGTTTTTGCTTCAAGGTAGATTTTATTCCTCTTTTTTGTATTTACAGATATAAGCATGGAAATAATTTATTCATATAAATACATGTATGTGAAGGGAAGAATATTTTGTCTGTTTTACTTTTTGTAATTTTGAATTTTATTTTATTTTTTTATACAGCAGGTTCTTTTTGGTTATCGATTTTATACATATAAATGTATACATGCCAATCCCAATCTCTCAACTCCTCCCACCACCACCCCCCAACACTTTCCCCCCTTGGTGTCCATACGTTTGTTGTCTACATCTGTTGCTCTATTTCTGCCTTGCAAAACGGTTCATCTGTACAATTTTTCTAGGTTCCACATATATGCATTAATATACAAGATTTGTTTTTCTATTTCTGACTTACTTCACTCTGTATGACAGTCTCTAG
Source organism: Delphinapterus leucas (assembly GCF_059928025.1). NCBI lineage: Eukaryota > Metazoa > Chordata > Mammalia > Artiodactyla > Monodontidae > Delphinapterus > Delphinapterus leucas. Next base: position 20,529,428 of record NW_028322233.1, on the reverse strand, counting down.
ATCCATCAACGTCTCTACAAATGACCCAATTTCATTCCTTTTTATGGTTTAGTGATATTCCATTTTATATATGTACCACATCTTTATGCATTCGTCTGTCTGTGGGCATTTAGGTTGCTTCCATTACCTGGATATTGTAAATAGTGATGCAATGAACATTGCGGTGAATGTCTCTTTTTGATTTATGGTTTTGTCTGGGTATATGCCCAGTAGTGGCATTGCTGTATCATATGGTAATTCTATTCTTAGTTTTATAAGAAACTCCATAATGTTCTCCACAGTGACTGTATCAATTTACATTCCCAACCATAGTGGAAGAGGGTTCCTTATCTCCACACCCTTTCCAGCATCTGTTGTTTGTAGATTTTCTGATGATGCCCATTCTAACAGGTGTGAGGTGATACACCATGGATGAGTCTATTTCGTTGAGCAAAGAGTAGGTCTTGTCTATTACATATTTGGCTTATGGAACGGTATGTGTGCTAATTACAATCTCTGGTTTTATACAGCACCCCAGCTCAACTTTCCCCTTAAGCAAGCATAAGTGTTTATCTAAATGTGAGACTCTGTTCGGTTTTGTAATTCAGTTTATGTGTAGCCAAGTTTACACTCTCTCTATTAGTGATATCTTATGATAATTATCTTACTCTGTGTGACATATTTCTCTATTTCTCTTAGAATCATCATACTTAAATCCACTCAATTTGCTGCTACAGGCCTGATGACACTGATTTCATTGCTGAGTGATATTCCGTTGTACGTAAGTAGCACAACTCCTTTATCCATTTTTTTCTTTCTGGGATATTTAATTTGTACTGGACTCGAGGTTCTTGTAAACACAGCAGCCCTAAATTTTGTGTTGGCTGTGTCTTCTTGATTTTAATTTTCCTAAGCTATAGGGCCAAAAGTGGAAGTGCCCTAGGGTCTGTAGCTTTGTTTGTCAGATGTTTCAGGATACACCATAAACATCTCCAGAGTGTCTGTTGGCAATTTACATCCCGCCCATCAGCATAACAAGGCTCCCTGTTCTCCATGGCCTGTCCTGTGTTTCTGGTTTTTACACTGTTTTCAGATGGCCCTTTTGACGAATGGGAAATGAGACTTCATTGTAGTGCAGATTTCCATTGCTCGAGTGCTTGGTTGGCCAAAAAGGGCATATGCACTTTTTCCTGAATATATTCAGGAAAAAATGTATATGCACTTTTGTCCAAGTGCATCACTGTCAAAGATCTGCCGCATTTCACATGCTTTAAATGCAATTCCAATCTTCCTCCTGAAATATGATTCCTGCAATTCTGCCCCGTTTGCAAGTCCTCTTTGCAGACTTACTTCAATATATTTTTGCCAATAGCTGTCATTTATAACTCTGCAGGTTTGTGAATTACAGTGCCCGTGATTTTCTTTCTTAACTCGTTTCCTTGAAAGCTGGCCACAGAACCGCAGGTTTGCTTCAGGCCATAATCAGTGTCCGGCATGGCACTCTGAGCCGTTGGTTAATTCCTCTTCCTGGTGGGATATTAGAGTTCAATGTGCCCCTCCAGACACCTGCCTCACTCCCAGCCCCTTGGTGATGTGTGTCCTCTGGTTTGAGGCCACATGTGCTGGATTCCTCACCTTTGGCTGATGTGGCCCCACTGGTGTGAGGACACTCCTGCTTGGTTCCCACCCCCTTGGTGATGTGGGCCCTCCGGTGAGAGTCTGATCCTGGTTGGGTTACTCACACTTCTGTGAGGTGGGACCTCTTCTCTGAGGTCACTCCTGCCTGGCTGGCACACCCCGCCTTGGTGACGTCGGCCATCTGGTGGGAGTTGGTGCCTGCTGGGAGTCTCCTCCCCTCGGTAATGAGGGCCCTCTGGCGTCAGGCCCTAACTCCTGGGCTCCCAAAATTTTCGGATGTGCGCCCTGTGGTACGAGTACATTCCTGCCAAGTTCACAACCTCATGGGAATGTGGGCCTTCTGCTCTGCGGTCCCAACGGTGGGTTGCTCAGTTTCATGATGAGGGCCCTCTGGTGTGAGTTCACTCCGGCCTGGATCCCATAGCCACGCTGCTCCTGGCCACCTGCGGGGAGGTTATAACTGCGCGATTCCTCACCTTTTTTCTTCTATGGGCCCTCTGTTTTGAGACTCCTCCTGCCTGCCTCACTCCCAGGCCCTTGGTGATGTGTGTTCTCTGGTTTGAGGCCACGTGTGCTGGGTCCCTCACCTTTTGATGATGTGGCCCCACTGGTGTGAGGAAACTCCTGCCTGGTTCCTATCCGCTTGATGATGTGGGCCCTATGGTGAGAGTCTGATCATGGCTGGGTTCCTCACCCTTCTGTGAGGTGGGCCCTCTGCTGTGAGGTCACTCCTGCCTGGCTGGCACACCCCGCCTGGGCAACATCGGCCCTCTTGTGGCAGTTGGAGCCTGCTGAGAGCCTCCTTCCCTCAGTGATGAAGGCCTTCTGGCGTCAGGCCCTAACTGCTGGGTACCCACATTTTCTGATACGTGCTAAGTGGTGCGAGGACACTCCTGCGAAGTTCCCATCCCCATGGGGATGTGGGCCTTCTGCTCTTAGGTCCCAATGTCTGAGTTGCTCAAAGTTTCATGTTGTGGGCCCTCTGCTGTGAGTTTACTGCAGCCTGGATCGCATAGACTTGGTGCTCTGGGCCACCTGCTGGGAGGTTCCCACTGCAAGATTCCTCAGCTTTTTTATTCTGTGGGCCCTGTGTTGTGAGGCTCCTCCTGCCTGCCTCACTCTGAGCCCCTTGGAGATGTGGATCCTCTGGTTTAGGCCACATGTGCTGGGTTCCTCACCTTTCTATGATGTGGCCACACAGGTGTGAAGACAGTCCTGCCTGGTTCAGATCCCATTGGTGATGTGGGCCCTCTGGTGAGAGTCTTATCCTGGCTGGGTTCCTCACACTTCTGTGAGGTAGGCCCTCTGCTGTGAGGTCACTCCTGCCTGGCTGTCACACGTCACCTTGGCGACATGGGCCCTCAGTTGGGAGTTTGTGCCTGCTTGGAGTCTCCTCCCCTTGGTAATGAGGGCCCTCTGGCGTCAGGCGCTAACTTCTGGGCTTCCAAAATTCTCTGATGTGTGCCCTGTGGTGCGAGGACACTTATGCCATGTTCCCAACCACATGGGAATGTGGGCCTTCTGCTCTGAGGTCCCAACGGCTGGGTTGTTCACAGTTTCATGATGAGGGCCCTCTGTTTTGAGTTCAGTCAGGTCTGGATCCCATAGCCTCGCTGCTCCTGGCCGCCTGCTAGGAGGTTCCAACTGCGAGATTCCTCACCATTTTTATTCCATGGTCCCTGTTTTGAGGCTCCTCCTGTCTGCCTCACTCCCAGCCCCTTGGTGATATGTGTCCTCTGGTTTGAAGCCATGTGTGCTGGGTCACTCACATTTCGGTGATGAGGCCCCACTGGTGTGAGGACACTCCAGCCTGGTTCCCATTCCCTTGGTGATGTGGGCCCTGTGGTGAGAGTCTGATCCTGGCTGGGTTCCTTACCCTTCTGTGAGGTGGGCCCTCTGATGTGAGGTCACTCCTGCCTGGCTGGCTCACATCGCCTTGGCGATGTGGGCCCTCTGTTGGCCATGAAAGCATGCTGGGAGCCCTCTACCCTGTGTAATGAGGGCCCTGAAAAAACGCATATGCACTTTTTGACCAAGTGCATCATTGTCGAAGTTCTGCCTCTTTTCCTATGCTTTAAATGAATTCCAGTCTGCCCCCTGAAATCGTTTTCCTGCAATTCTGCCCCGCTTACAAATCCTCTTCACAGCCTTCCTTCAATATATTTTTGGACAATAGCTATCAGTTATAACTCTGCAGGTTTGTAAATTACAGTGCCCCTGAGCTCCTTTCTTCAACTCGCTTTCTTGTGAGCTGGCCGCAAACCCGCAGGATTGCTTCAGGCCCTAATATTGTTCCGGCACGGCATGCTGAGCCTTTGGTTAATTCCTCTTCCTGGTTGGAAATGAGCGTTAAATTTGCCCGTGCAGACACCTACAGCTAGTCTCTCATTGGTTCTCCCTATTCCTGTTCATCTTGCGCAGAAATTGCAAACTGTGCCAAACAGGAGGTTAAAGGCACTGGCTCTACAAGTGGGGAGAGTGTTAGTAAAGGGTCTGGAATTGTGAACCCCAGTAAAAGAGGACGAAAACTGAGAAGCATTTGAAAACGTTTCCCGGTCACACAGTGCACCAAACTTTGGGTTTCCCATGCATGCTTTAGCTGAAGGAAGAATCGCTTAAACCTGGAGAGTTGGGACCCATGGAATGGGTACCATGCAGTATGACTTCAAATGGTCTGCATTTGCTCATCGAACCTCACCAATGCTATCAGCCCGAAGTGTCCAACCTTATGTCTCACTCATTTCTGGGTGTAGATGAGGTAAATCCAGGTTGCATCACAAGCCCTGAATGAATTATTTAAGAATTGCTCTCTATTTCACTGTCATTGTGTTTTGTTTTTGTAATTCATTTTGATAATGGGATTTATCGGATTTTCTCTGCTGCCTTCATGCAGCTGTACACATGCTTGATTCTCTTATGGACACATATAAATCCATGGGTTTGAAGATTCTTACTAGTCAGGTGTATCCCTAGGCGTTGAATATAGGGTGTTTAGCCCATTTCGTTGAGCAAGGGGTAGGTCTTGACTGTTACATATTTGACGTATGGAATGGTATCTGTGCTAATTTCTATCTCTGGTTTTATGCAGCACCCCAACTCACCTTTCCCCTTAAGCAAACATAAGTTGGTTTTCTAAATTTGAGACCCTGTTCTGTTTTGTAATTCAGTTCATGTGTAGCCAAGATTACATTCGGTGTATTAGTGATATCTTATGATGTTTCATATTCTGTGTGACTTATTTCACTTAGAATCATCGTACCTGAATCCACTCATTATGCCACGACGGGCCAGATGACATAGATTTCATTGGTGAGTGATATTCCATTGTACGTACGTACCACAACGTCTTTATCCATTTTTCGCTTTCTGGGATATTTAACTTGTACTGTAGACGAGGTTCTTGTAAACAGAGCCGTCTGAAACTTTGGGGTGGCTCTGTGTTTTTTATTTTAATTTCACTAAGCTATAGGACCATAAGTGGAAGTGCCGTAGGCTCCGTTGCTTTGTTTTTTAGGAGTTTCAGGAAACACCATACACTTCTCCAGAGTGGCTGTTGGCAATTTACATCCCACCCATCAGCATAACAAGGCTCCCTGTTCTCCATTGCCTGTGCTGCATTTCTGGATTTTACACTTTTATCAGATTGCCTTTTTGACCGGGGGGCAGTGAGACTTCATTGTAGTGCAGATTTCTTTAACATGCTTGCTTGGTTGGCCAAAAAGGCCGTATGCGTTTTTTCCTGAATATATTCAGGAAAAAACGCATACGCCCTTTTTGGCCAAGTGCATCATTGTCGATGTTCTGCCTCTTTTCCTATGCTTAAAATGCAATTCCAGTCTACCCCCTGAAATCATTTTCCTGCAATTCTGCCCCGCTTTCAAGTCCTCTTCGCAGCCTTCCTTCAATATATTTTTGGACGATAGCTGTCATTTATAACTGTGCAGGTTTGTGAATTACAGTGTCCCTGAGCTCCTTTCTTCAAATCGCTTTCTTTTGAGCTGGCCGCAAACCCGCAGGATTGCTTCAGGCCCTAATCTTGTTCCGGCACGGCATGCTGAGCCTTTGGTTAATTCCTCTTCCTGGCTGGAAATGAGCGTTAAATTTGCCCGTGCAGACACCTACAGCTAGTCTGTACTTGGTTCTCCCTATTCCTGTTCATCTTGCGCAGAAATTGCAAACTGTGCCAAACAGGAGGTTAAAGGCACTGACTCTCCAAGTGGGGAGAGTGTTAGTAAAGGGTCTGGAATTGTGAACCCGAGTAAAAGGGGACAAAAACTGAGATGCATTTGAAAACGTTTCCCGGTCACACGGTGCACCATACTGTGGGTTTCCCATGCATGTTTTAGCTGAAGGAAGAATCGCTTAAACCTGGAGAGTTGGGACCCATGGAATGGGTACCATGCAGTATGACTTCAAATGGTCTGCATTTGCTCATCGAACCTCACCAATGCTATCAGCCCGAAGTGTCCAACCTTATGTCTCACTCAGCTGTGGGTGTAGATGAGGTAAATCCAGGTTGCATCATAAGCCCTGAATGAATTATTTAAGAATTGCTCTCTATTTCACTGTCATTGTGTTTTGTTTTTGTAATTCATTTTGATAATGGGATTTATCGGATTTTCTCTGCTGCCTTCATGCAGCTGTACACACGCTTGATTCTCTTATGGAGACATATAAATCCATGGGTTTGAAAATTCTTTCTAGTCAGGTGTATTCCTAGGCGTTGAATAGAGGGTGTTTAGCCCATTTCGTTGAGCAAGGGGTAGGTCTTGACTATTACATATTTGACGTATGGAATGGTATCTGTGCTAATTTCTATCTCTGGTTTTATGCAGCACCCCAACTCACCTTTCCCCTTAAGCAAACATAAGTTGGTTTTCTAAATTTGAGACCCTGTTCTGTTTTCTAATTCAGTTCATGGGTAGCCAAGATTACATTCCGTGTATTAGTGATATCTTATGATGTTTCATTTTCTGTGTGACTTATTTCACTTAGAATCATCGTACCTGAATCCACTCATTATGCCACGATGGGCCATATGACATAGATTTCATTGGTGAGTGATATTCCATTGTACGTACGTACCACAACTTCTTTATCCATTTTTCGCTTTCTGGGATATTTAACTTGTACCGTAGACGAGGTTCTTGTAAACAGAGCCGTCTGAAACTTTGGGGTGGCTGTGTGTTTTTGATTTTAATTTCCCTAAGCTTTAGGACCATAAGTGGAAGTGCCATAGGCTCCGTTACTTTGTTTTTTTGGTGTTTCAGGAAACACCATACACTTCTCCAGAGTGGCTCTTGGCAATTTACATCCCACCCATCAGCATAACAAGGCTCCCTGTTCTCCATGGTCTGTGCTGCCTTTCTGGATTTTACACTTTTTTCAGATGGCCCTTTTGACCGGGGGGCAGTGAGACTTCATTGTAGTGCAGATTTCTTTAACATGCTTGCTTGGTTGGCCAAAAAGGGCGTATGCGTTTTTTCCTGAATATATTCAGGATAAAACGCATACGCCCTTTTTGGCCAAGTGCATCATTGTCGACGTTCTGCCTCTTTTCCTATGCTTTAAATGCAATTCCAGTCTACCCCTTGAAATCGTTTTCCTGCAATTCTGCCCCGCTTTCAAGTCCTCTTCGCAGCCTTCCTTCAATATATTTTTGGACGATAGCTGTCATTTATAACTCTGCAGGTTCGTGAATTACAGTGCCCCTGAGCTCCTTTCTTCAAATCGCTTTCTTGTGAGCTGGCCGCAAACCCGCAGGATTGCTTCAGGCCCTAATCTGGTTCCGGCACGGCATGCTGAGCCTTTGGTTAATTCCTCTTCCTGGTGGGAAATGTGTGTTGAATTTGCCCGTGCAGACACCTACAGCTAGTCTCTCATTGGTTCTCCCTATTCCTGTTCATCTTGCGCAGAAATTGCAAACTGTGCCAAACAGAAGGTTAAATGCAGTGACTCTCCAAGTGGGGAGAGTGTTAGTAAAGTGTCTGGAACTGTGAACCCGAGTAAAAGGGGACAAAAACTGAGATGCATTTGAAAACGTTTCCCTGTCACACGGTGCACCATACTGTGGATTTCCCATTCATGCTTTAGCTGAAGGAAGAATCACTTAAACCTGGAGAGTTGGGACCCATGGAATGGGTACCATGCAGTATGACTTCAAATGGTCTGCATTTGCTCATCGAACCTCACCAATGTTATCAGCCCGAAGTGTCCAACCTTATGTCTCACTCAGCTCTGGGTGTAGATGAGGTAAATCCAGGTTGCATCACAAGCCCTGAATGAATTATTTAAGAATTGCTCTCTATTTCACTGTCATTGTGTTTTGTTTTTGTAATTCATTTTGATAATGGGATTTATCGGATTTTCTCTGCTGCCTTCATGCAGCTGTACACATGCTTGATTCTCTTATGGAGACATATAAATCCATGGGTTTGAAAATTTCTTTCTAGTCAGGTGTATACCTAGGCATTGAATATAGGGTGTTTAGCCCATTTCGTTGAGCAAGGGGTAGGTCTTGACTATTACATGTTTGACGTATGGAATGGTATCTGTGCTAATTTCTATCTCTGGTTTTATGCAGCACCCCAACTAACCTTTCCCCTTAAGCAAACATAAGTTGGTTTTCTAAATTTGAGACCCTGTTCTGTTTTGTAATTTAGTTCATGTGTAGCCAAGATTACATTCCGTGTATTAGTGATATCTTATGATGTTTCATTTTCTGTGTGACTTATTTCACTTAGAATCATCGTACCTGAATCCACTCATTATGCCACGATGGGCCAGTTGACATAGATTTCATTGGTGAGTGATATTCCATTGTACATACGTACGACAACTTCTTTATCCATTTTTCGCTTTCTGGGATATTTAACTTGTACCGTAGATGAAGTTCTTGTAAACAGAGCCGTCTGAAACTTTGGGGTGGCTGTGTGTTTTTGATTTTAATTTCCCTAATCTATAGGACCATAAGTGGAAGTGCCATAGGCTAAGTTGCTTTGTTTTTTAGGTGTTTCAGGAAACACCATACACTTCTCCAGTGTGGCTGTTGGCAATTTACATCCCACCCATCAGCATAACAAGGCTCCCTGTTCTCCATGGCCTGTGCTGCCTTTCTGGATTTTACACTTTTTTCAGATGGCCCTTTTGACCGGGGGGCAGTGAGACTTCATTGTAGTGCAGATTTCTTTAACATGCTTGCTTGGTTGGCCAAAAAGGGCGTATGTGTTTTTTCCTGATTCAGGAAAAAACGCATACGCCCTTTTTGGCCAAGTGCATCATTGTCGACGTTCTGCCTCTTTTCCTATGCTTTAAAAGCAATTCCCGTCTACCCCCTGTAATCGTTTTCGTGCAATTCTGCCCCGCTTTCAAGTCCTCTTCGCAGCCTTCCTTCAATATATTTTTGGACGATAGCTGTCATTTATAACTCTGCAGGTTTGTGAATTACAGTGCCCCTGAGCTCCTTTCTTCAAATTGCTTTCTTTTGAGCTAGCCGCAAACCCGCAGGATTGCTTCAAGCCCTAATCTGGTTCCGGCACGGCATGCTGAGCCTTTGGTTAGTTCCTCTTCCTGGTGGGAAATGAGCGTTAAATTTGCCCATGCAGACACCTACAGCTAGCCTCTCATTGGTTCTCCCTATTCCTGTTCATCTTGCGCAGAAATTGTAAACTGTGCCAAACAGGAGGTTAAAGGCACTGACTCTCCAAGTGGGGAGAGTGTTAGTAAAGGGTCTGGAATTGTGAACCTGAGTAAAAGGGGAGGAAAAATGAGATGCATTTGAAAACGTTTCCCGGTCACACGGTGCACCATACTGTGGGTTTAGCATGCCTGTTTTAGCTGAAGGAAGAATCGCTTAAACCTGGAGATTTGTGACCCATGGAATGGGTACCATGCAGTATGACTTCATATGGTCTGCATTTGCTCATCAAACCTCACCAATGCTATCAGCCCGAAGTGTCCAACCTTATGTCTCACTCAGCTCTGGGTTTAGATGAGGTAAATCCAGGTTGCATCACAAGCCCTGAATGAATTATTTAAGAATTGCTCTCTATTTCACTGTCATTGTGTTTTGTTTTTGTAATTCATTTTGATAATGAGATTTGTCGGATTGTCTCTGCTGCCTTCATGCAGCTGTACACACGCTTGATTCTCTTATGGAGACATATAAATCCATGGGTTTGAAAATTCTTTCTATTCAGGTATATTCCTAGGCGTTGAATATAGGGTGTTTAGCCCATTTCGTTGAGCAAGGGGTAGGTCTTGACTATTACATATTTGACGTATAGAATGGTATCTGTGCTAATTTCTATCTCTGGTTTTATGCAGCACCACAACTCACCTTTCCCCTTAAGCAAACATAAGTTGGTTTTCTAAGTTTGAGACCCTGTTCTGTTTTGTAATTCAGTTCATGTGTAGCCAAGATTACATTTGGTGTATTAGTGATATCTTATGATGTTTCATTTTCTGTGTGACTTATTTCACTTAGAATCATCATACCTGAACCAACTCATTATGCCAGGACGGGCCAGATGACATAGACTTCATTGGTGAGTGATATTCCATTGTACGTACGTACCACAACTTCTTTATCCATTTTTCGCATTCTGGGATATTTAACTTGTACCGTAGACGAGGTTCTTGTAAACAGAGCCGTCTGAAATTTTGGGGTGGCTGTGTGTTTTTTATTTTAATTTCCCTAAGCTATAGGACCATAAGTGGAAGTGCTGTAGGCTCCTTTAGCTTGTGTTTTAGGTGTTTCAGGAAACACCATACAATTCTCCAGAGTGGCTGTTGGCAATTTACATCCCACCCATCAGCATAACCAGGCTCCCTGTTCTCCATGGCCTGTGCTGCATTTCTGGATTTTACACTTTTTTCAGATGGCCCTTTTGTCCGGGGGGCAGTGAGACTTCATTGTAGTGCAGATTTCTTTAACATGCTTGCTTGGTTGGCCAAAAAGTGCGTATGCGTTTTTTCCTGATAATGTGCAGGAAAAAACGCATACGCACTTTTTGGCCAAGTGAATCATTGTCGACGTTCTGCCTCTTTTCCTATGCTTTAAATGCAATTCCAGTCTACCCCCTGAAATCGTTTTCCTGCAATTCTGCCCTGCGTTCAAGTCCTCTTCGCAGCCTTCCTTCAATATATTTTTGGACGATAGCTGTCATTTATAACTCTGCAGGTTTGTGAATTACAGTGCCCCTGAGCTCCTTTCTTCAAATCGCTTTCTTGTGAGCTGGCCGCAAACCCGCAGGATTGCTTCAGGCCCTAATCTGGTTCCGGCACGGCATGCTGAGCCTTTGGTTAATTCCTCTTCCTGGTGGAAATGAGCATTAAATTTGCCCATGCAGACACCTACAGCTAGTTTCTCATTGGTTCTCCCTATTCCTGTTCATCTTGCGCAGAAATTGCAAACTGTGCCAAACAGGAGGTTAAAGGCACTGACTCTCCAAGTGGGGAGAGTTTTAGTAAATGGTCTGGAATAGTGAACCCGAGTAAAAGGGGACGAAAACTGAGATGCATTTGAAAACGTTTCCCGGTCACACGGTGCACCATACTGTGGGTTTCCCATGCATGTTTTAGCTGAAGGAAGAATCGCTTAAACCTGGAGAGTTGGGACCCATGGAATGGGTACCATGCAGTATGACTTCAAATGGTCTGCATTTGCTCATCGAACCTCACCAATGCTATCAGCCCGAAGTGTCCAACCTTATGTCTCACTCAGCTGTGGGTGTAGATGAGGTAAATCCAGGTTGCATCACAAGCCCTGAATGAATTATTTAAGAATTGCTCTCTATTTCACTGTCATTGTGTTTTGTTTTTGTAATTCATTTTGATAATGGGATTTATCGGATTTTCTCTGCTGCCTTCATGCAGCTGTACACACGCTTGATTCTCTTATGGAGACATATAAATCCATGGGTTTGAAAATTCTTTCTAGTCAGGTGTATTCCTAGGCGTTGAATAGAGGGTGTTTAGCCCATTTCGTTGAGCAAGGGGTAGGTCTTGACTATTACATATTTGACGTATGGAATGGTATCTGTGCTAATTTCTATCTCTGGTTTTATGCAGCACCCCAACTCACCTTTCCCCTTAAGCAAACATAAGTTGGTTTTCTAAATTTGAGACCCTGTTCTGTTTTCTAATTCAGTTCATGGGTAGCCAAGATTACATTCCGTGTATTAGTGATATCTTATGATGTTTCATTTTCTGTGTGACTTATTTCACTTAGAATCATCGTACCTGAATCCACTCATTATGCCACGATGGGCCATATGACATAGATTTCATTGGTGAGTGATATTCCATTGTACGTACGTACCACAACTTCTTTATCCATTTTTCGCTTTCTGGGATATTTAACTTGTACCGTAGACGAGGTTCTTGTAAACAGAGCCGTCTGAAACTTTGGGGTGGCTGTGTGTTTTTGATTTTAATTTCCCTAAGCTTTAGGACCATAAGTGGAAGTGCCATAGGCTCCGTTACTTTGTTTTTTTGGTGTTTCAGGAAACACCATACACTTCTCCAGAGTGGCTCTTGGCAATTTACATCCCACCCATCAGCATAACAAGGCTCCCTGTTCTCCATGGTCTGTGCTGCCTTTCTGGATTTTACACTTTTTTCAGATGGCCCTTTTGACCAGGGGGCAGTGAGACTTCATTGTAGTGCAGATTTCTTTAACATGCTTGCTTGGTTGGCCAAAAAGGGCGTATGCGTTTTTTCCTGAATATATTCAGGATAAAACGCATACGCCCTTTTTGGCCAAGTGCATCATTGTCGACGTTCTGCCTCTTTTCCTATGCTTTAAATGCAATTCCAGTCTACCCCTTGAAATCGTTTTCCTGCAATTCTGCCCCGCTTTCAAGTCCTCTTCGCAGCCTTCCTTCAATATATTTTTGGACGATAGCTGTCATTTATAACTCTGCAGGTTCGTGAATTACAGTGCCCCTGAGCTCCTTTCTTCAAATCGCTTTCTTGTGAGCTGGCCGCAAACCCGCAGGATTGCTTCAGGCCCTAATCTGGTTCCGGCACGGCATGCTGAGCCTTTGGTTAATTCCTCTTCCTGGTGGGAAATGTGTGTTGAATTTGCCCGTGCAGACACCTACAGCTAGTCTCTCATTGGTTCTCCCTATTCCTGTTCATCTTGCGCAGAAATTGCAAACTGTGCCAAACAGAAGGTTAAATGCAGTGACTCTCCAAGTGGGGAGAGTGTTAGTAAAGTGTCTGGAACTGTGAACCCGAGTAAAAGGGGACAAAAACTGAGATGCATTTGAAAACGTTTCCCTGTCACACGGTGCACCATACTGTGGATTTCCCATTCATGCTTTAGCTGAAGGAAGAATCACTTAAACCTGGAGAGTTGGGACCCATGGAATGGGTACCATGCAGTATGACTTCAAATCGTCTGCATTTGCTCATCGAACCTCACCAATGTTATCAGCCCGAAGTGTCCAACCTTATGTCTCACTCAGCTCTGGGTGTAGATGAGGTAAATCCAGGTTGCATCACAAGCCCTGAATGAATTATTTAAGAATTGCTCTCTATTTCACTGTCATTGTGTTTTGTTTTTGTAATTCATTTTGATAATGGGATTTATCGGATTTTCTCTGCTGCCTTCATGCAGCTGTACACATGCTTGATTCTCTTATGGAGACATATAAATCCATGGGTTTGAAAATTTCTTTCTAGTCAGGTGTATACCTAGGCATTGAATATAGGGTGTTTAGCCCATTTCGTTGAGCAAGGGTTAGGTCTTGACTATTACATGTTTGACGTATGGAATGGTATCTGTGCTAATTTCTATCTCTGGCTTTATGCAGCACCCCAACTAACCTTTCCCCTTAAGCAAACATAAGTTGGTTTTCTAAATTTGAGACCCTGTTCTGTTTTGTAATTTAGTTCATGTGTAGCCAAGATTACATTCCGTGTATTAGTGATATCTTATGATGTTTCATTTTCTGTGTGACTTATTTCACTTAGAATCATCGTACCTGAATCCACTCATTATGCCACGATGGGCCAGTTGACATAGATTTCATTGGTGAGTGATATTCCATTGTACTTACGTACGACAACTTCTTTATCCATTTTTCGCTTTCTGGGATATTTAACTTGTACCGTAGATGAAGTTCTTGTAAACAGAGCCGTCTGAAACTTTGGGGTGGCTGTGTGTTTTTGATTTTAATTTCCCTAATCTATAGGACCATAAGTGGAAGTGCCATAGGCTAAGTTGCTTTGTTTTTTAGGTGTTTCAGGAAACACCATACACTTCTCCAGTGTGGCTGTTGGCAATTTACATCCCACCCATCAGCATAACAAGGCTCCCTGTTCTCCATGGCCTGTGCTGCCTTTCTGGATTTTACACTTTTTTCAGATGGCCCTTTTGACCGGGGGGCAGTGAGACTTCATTGTAGTGCAGATTTCTTTAACATGCTTGCTTGGTTGGCCAAAAAGGGCGTATGTGTTTTTTCCTGATTCAGGAAAAAACGCATACGCCCTTTTTGGCCAAGTGCATCATTGTCGACGTTCTGCCTCTTTTCCTATGCTTTAAAAGCAATTCCCGTCTACCCCCTGTAATCGTTTTCGTGCAATTCTGCCCCGCTTTCAAGTCCTCTTCGCAGCCTTCCTTCAATATATTTTTGGACGATAGCTGTCATTTATAACTCTGCAGGTTTGTGAATTACAGTGCCCCTGAGCTCCTTTCTTCAAATTGCTTTCTTTTGAGCTAGCCGCAAACCCGCAGGATTGCTTCAAGCCCTAATCTGGTTCCGGCACGGCATGCTGAGCCTTTGGTTAGTTCCTCTTCCTGGTGGGAAATGAGCGTTAAATTTGCCCATGCAGACACCTACAGCTAGCCTCTCATTGGTTCTCCCTATTCCTGTTCATCTTGCGCAGAAATTGTAAACTGTGCCAAACAGGAGGTTAAAGGCACTGACTCTCCAAGTGGGGAGAGTGTTAGTAAAGGGTCTGGAATTGTGAACCTGAGTAAAAGGGGACGAAAAATGAGATGCATTTGAAAACGTTTCCCGGTCACACGGTGCACCATACTGTGGGTTTAGCATGCCTGTTTTAGCTGAAGGAAGAATCGCTTAAACCTGGAGATTTGTGACCCATGGAATGGGTACCATGCAGTATGACTTCATATGGTCTGCATTTGCTCATCAAACCTCACCAATGCTATCAGCCCGAAGTGTCCAACCTTATGTCTCACTCAGCTCTGGGTTTAGATGAGGTAAATCCAGGTTGCATCACAAGCCCTGAATGAATTATTTAAGAATTGCTCTCTATTTCACTGTCATTGTGTTTTGTTTTTGTAATTCATTTTGATAATGAGATTTGTCGGATTGTCTCTGCTGCCTTCATGCAGCTGTACACACGCTTGATTCTCTTATGGAGACATATAAATCCATGGGTTTGAAAATTCTTTCTATTCAGGTATATTCCTAGGCGTTGAATATAGGGTGTTTAGCCCATTTCGTTGAGCAAGGGGTAGGTCTTGACTATTACATATTTGACGTATAGAATGGTATCTGTGCTAATTTCTATCTCTGGTTTTATGCAGCACCACAACTCACCTTTCCCCTTAAGCAAACATAAGTTGGTTTTCTAAGTTTGAGACCCTGTTCTGTTTTGTAATTCAGTTCATGTGTAGCCAAGATTACATTTGGTGTATTAGTGATATCTTATGATGTTTCATTTTCTGTGTGACTTATTTCACTTAGAATCATCATACCTGAACCAACTCATTATGCCAGGACGGGCCAGATGACATAGACTTCATTGGTGAGTGATATTCCATTGTACGTACGTACCACAACTTCTTTATCCATTTTTCGCATTCTGGGATATTTAACTTGTACCGTAGACGAGGTTCTTGTAAACAGAGCCGTCTGAAATTTTGGGGTGGCTGTGTGTTTTTGATTTTAATTTCCCTAAGCTATAGGACCATAAGTGGAAGTGCTGTAGGCTCCTTTAGCTTGTGTTTTAGGTGTTTCAGGAAACACCATACAATTCTCCAGAGTGGCTGTTGGCAATTTACATCCCACCCATCAGCATAACCAGGCTCCCTGTTCTCCATGGCCTGTGCTGCATTTCTGGATTTTACACTTTTTTCAGATGGCCCTTTTGTCCGGGGGGCAGTGAGACTTCATTGTAGTGCAGATTTCTTTAACATGCTTGCTTGGTTGGCCAAAAAGTGCGTATGCGTTTTTTCCTGATAATGTGCAGGAAAAAACGCATACGCACTTTTTGGCCAAGTGAATCATTGTCGACGTTCTGCCTCTTTTCCTATGCTTTAAATGCAATTCCAGTCTACCCCCTGAAATCGTTTTCCTGCAATTCTGCCCTGCGTTCAAGTCCTCTTCGCAGCCTTCCTTCAATATATTTTTGGACGATAGCTGTCATTTATAACTCTGCAGGTTTGTGAATTACAGTGCCCCTGAGCTCCTTTCTTCAAATCGCTTTCTTGTGAGCTGGCCGCAAACCCGCAGGATTGCTTCAGGCCCTAATCTGGTTCCGGCACGGCATGCTGAGCCTTTGGTTAATTCCTCTTCCTGGTGGAAATGAGCATTAAATTTGCCCGTGCAGACACCTACAGCTAGTTTCTCATTGGTTCTCCCTATTCCTGTTCATCTTGCGCAGAAATTGCAAACTGTCCCAAACAGGAGGTTAAAGGCACTGACTCTCCAAGTGGGGAGAGTGTTAGTAAAGGGTCTGGAATTATGAACCCGAGTAAAAGGGGCAAAAACTGAGATGCATTTGAAAACGTTTCCCGGTCACACGGTGCACCATACTGTGGGTTTCCCATGCATGTTTTAGCTGAAGGAAGAATCGCTTAAACCTGGAGAGTTGGGACCCATGGAATGGGTACCATGCAGTATGACTTCAAATGGTCTGCATTTGCTCATCGAACCTCACCAATGCTATCAGCCCGAAGTGTCCAACCTTATGTCTCACTCAGCTCTGGGTTTAGATGAGGTAAATCCAGGTTGCATCACAAGCCCTGAATGAATTATTTAAGAATTGCTCTCTATTTCACTGCCATTGTGTTTTAATTTGTAATTCATTTTGATAATAGGATTTATCGGATTTTCTCTGCTGCCTTCATGCAGCTGTACACACGCTTGATTCTCTTATGGAGACATATAAATCCATGGGTTTGAAAATTCTTTCTATTCAGGTGTATTCCTAGGCATTGAATATAGGGTGTTTAGCCCATTTCGTTGAGCAAGGGGTAGGTCTTGACTATTACATATTTGACGTATGGAATGGTATCTGTGCTAATTTCTATCTCTGGTTTTATGCAGCACCCCAACTCACCTTTCCCCTTAAGCAAACATAAGTCGGTTTTCTAGGTTTGAGACCCTGTTCTGTTTTGTAATTCAGTTCATGTGTAGCCAAGATTACATTTGGTGTATTAGTGATATCTTATGATGTTTCATTTTCTGTGTGAATTATTTCATTTAGAATCATCGTACCTGAATCCACTCATTATGCCACGATGGGCCAGATGACATAGATTTCATTGGTGAGTGATATTCCATTGTACGTACGTACAACAACTTCTTTATCCATTTTTCGCTTTCTGGGATATTTAACATGTACCGTAGACGAGGTTCTTGTAAACAGAGCCGTCTGAAACATTGGGGTGGCTGTGTGTTTTTGATTTTAAATTCCCTAAGCTATAGGACCATAAGTGGAAGTGCCAGAGGCTCCGTTGCTTTGTTTTTTAGGTGTTTCAGGAAACACCATACACTTCTCCAGAGTGGCTCTTGGCAGTTTATATCCGACACATCAGCATAACAAGGCTCCCTGTTCTCCATGGCCTGTGCTGCATTTCTGGATTTTACACTTTTTTCAGATGGCCCTTTTGACCGGGGGGCAGTGAGACTTCATTGTAGTGCAGATTTCTTTAACATGCTTGCTTGGTTGGCCAAAAAGGGCGTATGCGTTTTTTCCTGAATATATTCAGGAAAAAACGCATACGCCCTTTTTGGCCAAGTGCATCATTGTTGACATTCTGCCTCTTTTCCTATGCTTTAAATGCAATTCCAGTCTACCCCCTGATATCGTTCTCCTGCAATTCTGCCCCGCTTTCAAGTCCTCTTCGCAGCCTTCCTTCAATATATTTTTGGACGATAGCTGTCATTTATAACTCTGCAGGTTTGTGAATTACAGTGCCCCTGAGCTCCTTTCTTCAAATCGCTTTCTTTGGAGCTGGCCGCAAACCCTCAGGATTGACCCAGGCCCTAATCTGGTTCCGGCACGGCATGCTGAGCGTTTGGTTAATTCCTATTCCTGGTTGGAAATGAGCGTTAAATTTGCCCGTTCAGACACCTACAGCTAGTCTCTCATTGGTTCTCCCTATTCCTGTTCATCTTGTGCAGAAATTGCAAACTGTGCCAAACAGGAGGTTAAAGGCACTGACTCTCCAAGTGGGGAGAGTGTTAGTAAAGGGTCTGGAATTGTGAACCCCAGTAAAATGGGACAAAAACTGAGATGCATTTGAAAACGTTTCCCGGTCACACGGTGCACCATACTGTGGGTTTCCCATGCATGCTTTAGCTGAAGGAAGAATCACTTAAACCTGGAGAGTTGGGACCCATGGAATGGGTACCATGCTGTATGACTTCAAATGGTCTGCATTTGCTCATCGAACCTCACCAATGCTATCAGCCCGAAGTGTCGAACCATATGTCTCACTCAGCTCTGGGTTTAGATGAGGTAAATCCAGGTTGCATCACAAGCCCTGAATGAATTATTTAAGAATTGCTCTCTATTTCACTGTCATTGTGTTTGTTTTTTTAATTCATTTTGATAATAGGATTTATCGGATGTTCTCTGCTGCCTTCATGCAGCTGTACACACGCTTGATTCTCTTATGGAGACATATAAATCCATGGGTTTGAAGATTCTTACTAGTCAGGTGTATTCCTAGACGTTGAATATAGGGTGTTTAGCCCATTTCGTTGAGCAAGGGGTAGGTCTTGACTATTACGTATTTGACGTATGGAATGGTATCTGTGCTAATTTCTATCTCTGGTTTTATGCAGCACCCCAACTCACCTTTCCCCTTAAGCAAACATAAGTTGGTTTTCTAAATTTGAGACCCTGTTCTGTTTTGTAATTCAGTTCATGTGTAGCCAAGATTACATTTGGTGTATTAGTGATATCTTATGATGTTTCATTTTCTGTGTGACTTATTTCACTTAGAATCATCATACCTGAATCCACTCATTATGCCAGGACGGGCCAGATGACATAGACTTCATTGGTGAGTGATATTCCATTGTACGTACGTACCACAATTTCTTTATCCATTTTTCGCATTCTGGGATATTTAACTTGTACCGTAGACGAGGTTCTTGTAAACAGAGCCGTCTGAAATTTTGGGGTGGCTGTGTGTTTTTGATTTTAATTTCCCTAAGCTATAGGACCATAAGTGGAAGTGCTGTAGGCTCCTATAGCTTGTGTTTTAGGTGTTTCAGGAAACACCATACACTTCTCCAGAGTGGCTGTTGGCAATTTACATCCCACCCATCAGCATAACCAGGCTCCCTGTTCTCCATGGCCTGTGCTGCCTTTCTGGATTTTACACTTTTTTCAGATGGCCCTTTTGACCGGGGGGCAGTGAGACTTCATTGTAGTGCAGATTTCGTTAACATGCTTGCTTGGTTGGCCAAAAAGTGCGTATGCGTTTTTTCCTGAATATATTCAGGAAAAAACGCATACGCACTTTTTGGCCAAGTGCATCATTGTCGACGTTCTGCCTCTTTTCCTATGCTTTAAATGCAATTCCAGTCTACCCCCTGAAATTGTTTTCCTGCAATTCTGCCCTGCGTTCAAGTCCTCTTCGCAGCCTTCCTTCAATATATTTTTGGACGATAGCTGTCATTTATAACTCTGCAGGTTTGTGAATTACAGTGCCCCTGAGCTCCTTTCTTCAAATCGCTTTCTTGTGAGCTGGCCGCAAACCCGCAGGATTGCTTCAGGCCCTAGTCTGGTTCCGGCACGGCATGCTGAGCCTTTGGTTAATTCCTCTTCCTGGTTGGAAATGAGCGTTAAATTTGCCCGTGCAGACACCTACAGCTAGTCTCTCATTGGTTCTCCCTATTCCTGTTCATCTTGCGCAGAAATTGCAAACTGTGCCAAACAGGAGGTTAAAGGCACTGACTCTCCAAGTGGGGAGAGTGTTAGTAAAGGGTCTGGAATTGTGAACCCGAGCCAAAGGGGACAAAAACTGAGATGCATTTGAAAACGTTTCCCGGTCACATGGTGCACCATACTGTGGGTTGCCCATGCATGCTTTAGCTGAAGGAAGAGTCACTTAAACCTGGCGAGTTCGGACCCATGGAATGGGTACCATGCAGTATGACTTCAAATGGTCTGCATTTGCTCATCGAACCTCACCAATGCTATCAGCCCGAAGTGTCCAACCTTATGTCTCACTCAGCTCTGGGTGTAGATGAGGTAAATCCAGGTTGCATCACAAGCCCTGAATGAATTATTTAAGAATTGCTCTCTATTTCACTGTCATTGTGTTTTGTTTTTGTAATTCATTTTGATAATAGGATTTATCGGATTTTCTCTGCTGCCTTCATGCAGGTGTACAGACGCTTGATTCTCTTATGGAGACATATAAATCCATGGGTTTGAAGATTCTTACTAGTCAGGTGTATTCCTAGGCATTGAATATAGGGTGTTTAGCCCATTTCGTTGAGCAAGGGGTAGGACTTGACTATTACATATTTGACGTATGGAATTGTATCTGTGCTAATTTCTATTTCTGGTTTTATGCAGCACCCCAACTCACCTTTCCCCTTACGCAAACATAAGTTGGTTTTCTAAATTTGAGACCCTGTTCTGTTTTGTAATTCAGTTCATGTGTAGCCAAGATTACATTCGGTGTATTAGTGATATCTTATGATGTTTCATTTTCTGTGTGACTTATTTCACTTAGAATCATCGTACCTGAATCCACTCATTATGCCACGACGGGCCAGATGACATAGATTTCATTGGTGAGTGATATTCCATTGTACGTACGTACCACAACTTCTTTATCCATTTCTCGCTTTCTGGGATATTTAACTTGTACCGTAGATGAGGTTCTTGTAAACAGAGCCGTCTGAAACTTTGGGGTGGCTGTGTGTTTTTGATTTTAATTGCCCTAAGCTATAGGACCATAAGTGGAAGTGCCGTAGGCTCCGTTGCTTTGTTTTTTAGGTGTTTCAGGAAACACCATACACTTCTCCAGTTTGGCTGTTGGCAATTTACATCCCACCCATCAGGATAACAAGGCTCCCTGTTCTCCATGGCCTGTGCTGCATTTCTGGATTTTACACTTTTTTCAGATGGCCCTTTTGACCGGGGGGCAGTGAGACTTCATTGTAGCGCAGATTTCTTTAACATGCTTGCTTGGTTGGCCAAACAGTGCGTATGCGTTTTTTCCTGAATATATTCAGGAAAAAACGCATACGCTCTTTTGGCCAAGTGCATCATTGTCGACGTTCTGCCTCTTTTCCTATGCTTTAAATGCAATTCCAGTATACCCCCTGAAATCGTTTTCCTGCAATTCTGCCCCGCTTTCAAGTCCTCTTCGCAGCCTTCCTTCAATATATTTTTGGACGATAGCTGTCATTTATAACTCTGCAGGTTTGTGAATTACAGTGCCCCTGAACTCCTTTCTTCAAATCGCTTTCTTATGAGCTGGCCGCAAACCCGCAGGATTGCTTCAGGCCCTAATCTGGTTCCGGCACGGCATGCTGAGCCTTTGGTTAATTCCTCTTCCTGGTGGGAAATGAACGTTAAATTTGCCCGTTCAGACACCTACAGCTAGTCTCTCATTGGTTCTCCCTATTCCTGTTCATCTTGCGCAGAAATTGCAAACTGTGCCAAACAGCAGGTTAAAGGCACTGACTCTCCAAGTGGGGACAGTGTTAGTAAAGGGCCTGGAATTGTGAACCCGAGTAAAAGGGGACGAAAACTGAGATGCATTTGAAAACGTTTCCCGGTCACACGGTGAACCATACTGTGGGTTTCCCATGCATGTTGTAGCTGAAGGAAGAATCACTTAAACCTGGAGATTTGGGACCCATGGAATGGGTACCATGCAGTATGACTTCAAATGGTCTGCAGTTGCTCATCGAATCTCACCAATGCTATCAGCCCAAAGTGTCCAACCTTATGTCTCACTCAGCTCTGGATGTAGATGAGGAAAATTCAGGTTGCATCACAAGCCCTGAATGAATTATTTAAGGATTGCTCTCTATTTCACTGTCCTTGTGTTTTGTTTTTGTAATTCATTTTGATAATGGGATTTATCGGATTTTCTCTGCTGCCTTCATGCAGCTGTACACACGCTTGATTCTCTTATGGAGACATATAAATCCATGGGTTTGAAGATTCTTACTAGTCAGGTGTATTCCTAGGCGTTGAATATAAGGTGTTTAGCCCATTTCGTTGAGCAAGTTGTAGGTCTCGACTATTACGTATTTGACGTATGGAATGGTATCTGTGGTAATTTCTATCTCTGGTTTTATGCAGCACCCCAACTCACCTTTCCCCTTAAGCAAACATAAGTTGGTTTTCTAAATTTGAGACCCTGTTCTGTTTTGTAATTCAGTTCATATGTAGCCAAGATTACATTCGGTGTATTAGTGATATCTTATGATGTTTCATTTTCTCTGTGACTTATTTCACTTAGAATCATCATACCTGAATCCACTCATTATGCCACGACGGGCCAGATGACATAGACTTCATTGGTGAGTGATATTCCATTGTACGTACGTACCACAACTTCTTTATCCATTTTTCGCTTTCTGGGATATTTAACTTGTACCGTAGACGAGGTTCTTGTAAACAGAGCCGTCTGAAACTTTGGGGTGGCTGTGTGTTTTTGATTTTAATTTCCCTAAGCTATAGAACCATAAGTGGAAGTGCCGTAGGCTCCGTTGCTTTGTTGTTTGGGTGTTTCAGGAAACACCATACACTTCTCCAGAGTGGCTGTTGGCAATTTACATCCCACCCATCAGCATAACAAGACTCCCTGTTCTCCATGGCCTGTGCTGCATTTCTGGATTTTACATTGTTCAGATGGCCCGTTTGACCGGGGGGCAGTGAGACTTCATTGTAGTGCAGATTTCTTTAACATGCTTGCTTGGTTGGCCAAAAAGGGCGTATGCGTTTTTTCCTGAATATATTCAGGAAAAAACGCATACGCACTTTTTGGTCAAGTGCATCATTGTGGACGTTCTGCCTCTTTTCCTATGCTTTAAATGCAATTCCTGTCTACCCCCTGAAATCGTTTTCCTGCAATTCTGCCCCGCTTTCAAGTCCTCTTCGCAGCCTTCCTTCAATATATTTTTGGACGATAGCTGTCATTTATAACTCTGCAGGTTTGTGAATTACAGTGCCCCTGAGCTCCTTTCTTCAAATCGCTTTCTTGTGAGCTGGCCGCAAACCCGCAGGATTGCTTCAGGCCCTAATCTGGTTCCGGCACGGCATGCTGAGCATTAAGTTAATTCCTCTTCCTGGCAGGAAATGAGCGTTAAATTTGCCCGTGCAGACACCTACAGCTAGTCTCTCATTCGTTCTCCCTATTCCTGTTCATCTTGCGCAGGAATTGCAACTGTGCCAAACAGGAGGTTAAAGCACTGACTCTACAAGTAGGGAGAGTGTTAGGAAAGGATCTGGAATGCTGAACCCGAGTAAAAGGGGACGAAAACTGCGATGCATTTGAAAACGTTTCCCGGTCACACGGTGCACCATACTGTGTGTTTCCCATGCATGTTTTAGCTGAAGAAAGAATCCCTTAATCCTGGAGAGTTGGGACCCTTGGAATGGGTACCATGCAGTATGACTTCAAAGTGTCTGCATTTGCTCACTGAACCTCACCAATGCTATCAGCCCGAAGTGCCCAACCTTATGTCTCACTCAGCTCTGGGTGTAGATGTGGTAAATCCAGGTTGCATCACAATCCCTGAATGAATTATTTAAGAATTGCTCCCTATTTCACTGTCCTTGTGTTTTGTTTTTGTAATTCATTTTGATGATGGGATTTATCGGATTTTCTCTGCTGCATTCATGCCGCTGTACACACGCTTCATTCTCTTATGGAGACATATGAATCCATGGGTTTGAAGATTCTTACTAGTCAGGTGTATTCCTAGGCGTTGAATATGGGGTGTTTAGTCCATTTCGTTGAGCAAGGGGTAGGTCTTGACTATTACATATTTGGCTTATGAAAAGGTATCTGTGCTAATTTCTATCTCTGTTTTGATGCGGCACCCCAACTCACCTTTCCCCTTAAGCAAGCATAAGTTGGTTTTCTAAATTTGAGGCCCTGTTCTGTTTTGTAATTCAGTTCATGTGTAGCCTAGTTTATATTCCGTGTATTAGTGATATCTTATGATGTTTCATTTTCTGTGTGACTTATTTCACTTAGAATCATGGTACCTGAATCCACTCATTATGCCGCGACGGGCCTGATGACATAGATTTCATTGCTCAGTGATATTCCATTGTACGTATGTACCACAACTTCTTTATCCATTTTTCACATTCTGGGATATTTAACTTGTACCGTAGACGAGGTTCTTGTAAACAGAGCCGACCGAAACTTTGGGGTGGCTGTGTGTTTTTGATTTTAATTTCCCTAAGCTATAGGACCATAAGTGGAAGTGCCATAGGCTGCGTTGCTTTGTTTTTTAGGTGTTCCAGGAAACACCATACACTTCTCCAGAGTGGCTGTTGGCAATTTACATCCCGCCCATCAGCATAACAAGGCTCCCGGTTCTCCATGGCCTGTACTGCCTTTCTGGATTTTACACTTTTTTCAGATGGCCCTTTTGACCGGGGGGCAGTGAGACTTCATTGTAGTGCAGATTTCTTTAACATGCTTGCTTGGTTGGCCAAAAAGTGCGTATGCGTTTTTTCCTGAATATATTCAGAATAAACGCATACGCACTTTTTGGCCAAGAGCATCATTGTCGACGTTCTGCCTCTTTTCCTATGCTTTAAATGCAATTACCGTCTACCCCCTGAAATCGTTTTCCTGCAATTCTGCCCCGCTTACAAGTTCTCTTCGCAGCATTCCTTCAATATATTTTTGGACGATAGCTGTCATTTATAACTCTGCAGGTTTGTGAGTTACAGTGCCCCTGAGCTCCTTTCTTCAACTCGCTATCTTGTGAGCTGGCCGCAAACCCGCTGGATTGCTTCAGGCCCTAATCTGGTTCCGGCAGGGCATGCTGAGCCTTTGGTTAATTCCTCTTCCTGGTGGGGAATGAGCGTTAAATTTGCCCGTGCAGACACCTACAGCTAATCTCTCATTGGTTCTCCCTCTTCCTGTTCTTCTTGAGCAGAAATTGCAAACTGTGCCCAACAGGAGGTTAAAGGCACTGACTCTCCAAGTAGGGAGAGTGTTAGTAAAGGGTCTGGAATTGTGAACCCGAGTAAAAGGGGACAAAAACTGCAATGCATTTGAAAACGTTTCCCGGTCACACGCTGCACCATACTGTGGGTTTCCCATGCATGTATTAGCTGAAGGAAGAATCCCTTAAACCTGGAGAGTTGGGACCCATGGAATGCGTACAATGCAGTACGCCTTCAAAGGGTCTGCATTTGCTCATCGAACCTCACCAATGCTATCAGCCCGAAGTTCCCAACCTTATGTCTCACTCAGCTCTGGATGTAGATGTGGTAAATCCAGGTTGCATCACAATCCCTGAATGAATTATTTAAGAATTGCTCCCTATTTCACTGTCCTTGTGTTTTGTTTTTGTAATTCATTTTGATAATGGGATTTATCGGATTTTCTCTGCTGCATTCATGCCGCAGTACACACGCTTCATTCTCTTATGGAGACATATAAATCCATGGGTTTGAAGATTCTTACTAGTCAGATGTATTCCTAGGCGTTGAATATGGTGTGTTTTGTCCATTTCGTTGAGCAAGGGGTAGGTCTTGACTATTACATATTTGACGAATGGAATGGTATCTGTGCTAATTTCTATCTCTGGTTTTATGCAGCACCCCAACTCACCTTTCCCCTTAAGCAAGCATAAGTTGGTTTTCTAAATTTGAGGCCCTGTTCTGTTTTGTAATTCAGTTCATGTGTAGCCAAGTTTACATTCCGTGTATTAGTGATATCTTATGATGTTTCATTTTCTGTGTGACTTATTTCAGTTAGAATCATGGTACCTGAATCCACTCATTATGCCGCGACGGGCCTGATGACATAGATTTCATTGCTGAGTGATATTCCATTGTACGTACGTACCACAACTTCTTTATCCATATTTCACATTCTGGGATACTTAACTTGTACCGTAGACGAGGTTCTTGTAAACAGAGCCGTCCGAAACTTTGGGGTGGCTGTGAGTTTTTGATTTTAATTTCCCTAATCTATAGGACCATAAGTGGAATTGCCTTAGGCTCCGTTGCTTTGTTTTTTAGGTGTTCCAGGAAATACCATACACTTCTCCAGAGTGGCTGTTAGTAATTTACATCCCGCCCATCAGCATAACAAGGCTCCCTGTTCTCCATGGCCTGTGCTGCCTTTCTGGATTTTACACTTTTTTCAGATGGCCGTTTTGACCGGGGGGCAGTGAGACATCATTGTAGTGCAGATTTCTTTAAAATGCTTGCTTGGTTGGCCAAAAAGGGCGTATGCGTTTTTTCCTGAATATATTCAGGAAAAAACGCATACGCCCTTTTTGGCCAAGAGCATCATTGTCGACGTTCTGCCTCTTTTCCTATGCTTTAAATGCAATTCCCGTCTACCCCCTGAAATCATTTTCCTGCAATTCTGCCCCGCTTACAAGTTCTCTTCGCAGCCTTCCTTCAGTATATTTTTGGACGATAGCTGTCATTTATAACTCTGCAGGTTTGTGAGTTACAGTGTCCCTGAGCTCCTTTCTTCAAATCGCTATCTTGTGAGCTGGCCGCAAACCCGCTGGATTGCTTCAGGCCCTAATCTGGTTCCGGCAGGGCATGCTGAGCCTTTGGTTAATTCCTCTTCCTGGTGGGGAATGAGCGTTAAATTTGCCCGTGCAGACACCTACAGCTAATCTCTCATTGGTTCTCCCTCTTCCTGTTCTTCTTGAGCAGAAATTGCAAACTGTGCCCAACAGGAGGTTAAAGGCACTGACTCTCCAAGTAGGGAGAGTGTTAGTAAAGGGTCTGGAATTGTGAACCCGAGTAAAAGGGGACAAAAACTGCAATGCATTTGAAAACGTTTCCCGGTCACACGCTGCACCATACTGTGGGTTTCCCATGCATGTATTAGCTGAAGGAAGAATCCCTTAAACCTGGAGAGTTGGGACCCATGGAATGCGTACAATGCAGTACGCCTTCAAAGGGTCTGCATTTGCTCATCGAACCTCACCAATGCTATCAGCCCGAAGTTCCCAACCTTATGTCTCACTCAGCTCTGGATGTAGATGTGGTAAATCCAGGTTGCATCACAATCCCTGAATGAATTATTTAAGAATTGCTCCCTATTTCACTGTCCTTGTGTTTTGTTTTTGTAATTCATTTTGATAATGGGATTTATCGGATTTTCTCTGCTGCATTCATGCCGCAGTACACACGCTTCATTCTCTTATGGAGACATATAAATCCATGGGTTTGAAGATTCTTACTAGTCAGATGTATTCCTAGGCGTTGAATATGGTGTGTTTTGTCCATTTCGTTGAGCAAGGGGTAGGTCTTGACTATTACATATTTGACGAATGGAATGGTATCTGTGCTAATTTCTATCTCTGGTTTTATGCAGCACCCCAACTCACCTTTCCCCTTAAGCAAGCATAAGTTGGTTTTCTAAATTTGAGGCCCTGTTCTGTTTTGTAATTCAGTTCATGTGTAGCCAAGTTTACATTCCGTGTATTAGTGATATCTTATGATGTTTCATTTTCTGTGTGACTTATTTCAGTTAGAATCATGGTACCTGAATCCACTCATTATGCCGCGACGGGCCTGATGACATAGATTTCATTGCTGAGTGATATTCCATTGTACGTACGTACCACAACTTCTTTATCCATATTTCACATTCTGGGATACTTAACTTGTACCGTAGACGAGGTTCTTGTAAACAGAGCCGTCCGAAACTTTGGGGTGGCTGTGAGTTTTTGATTTTAATTTCCCTAATCTATAGGACCATAAGTGGAATTGCCTTAGGCTCCGTTGCTTTGTTTTTTAGGTGTTCCAGGAAATACCATACACTTCTCCAGAGTGGCTGTTAGTAATTTACATCCCGCCCATCAGCATAACAAGGCTCCCTGTTCTCCATGGCCTGTGCTGCCTTTCTGGATTTTACACTTTTTTCAGATGGCCGTTTTGACCGGGGGGCAGTGAGACATCATTGTAGTGCAGATTTCTTTAAAATGCTTGCTTGGTTGGCCAAAAAGGGCGTATGCGTTTTTTCCTGAATATATTCAGGAAAAAACGCATACGCCCTTTTTGGCCAAGAGCATCATTGTCGACGTTCTGCCTCTTTTCCTATGCTTTAAATGCAATTCCCGTCTACCCCCTGAAATCATTTTCCTGCAATTCTGCCCCGCTTACAAGTTCTCTTCGCAGCCTTCCTTCAGTATATTTTTGGACGATAGCTGTCATTTATAACTCTGCAGGTTTGTGAGTTACAGTGTCCCTGAGCTCCTTTCTTCAAATCGCTATCTTGTGAGCTGGTCGCAAACCCGCAGGATTGCTTCAGGCCCTAATCTGCTTCCAGCACGGCATGTTGAGCCTTAGGTTATTTCCTCTTCCTGGCGGGAAATGAGCATTAAATTTGCCCGTGCAGACACCTACAGCTAGTCTCTCATTGGTTCTCCCTATTCCTGTTCATCTTGAGCAGAAATTGCAAACTGTGCCAAAGAGGAGGTTAAAGCACTGACTCTCCAAGTAGGGAGAGTGTTAGTAAAGGGTCTGGAATGGTGAACCCGAGTAAAAGGGGAGGAAAACTGAGATGCATTTGAAAACGTTTGCCGGTCACACGGTGCACCATACTGTGGGTTTCCCATGCATGTTTTAGCTGAAGGAAGAATCCCTTAAACCTGGAGAGTTGGGACCCATGGAATGGGTACCATGCAGTATGACTTCAAAGTGTCTGCATTTGCTCACTGAACCTCACCAATGCTATCAGCCCGAAGTGCCCAACCTTATGTCTCACTCAGCTCTGGGTGTAGATGTGGTAAATACAGGTTGCATCACAAACCCTGAATGAATTATTTAAGAATTGCTCTCTATTTCACTGTCCTTGTGTTTTGTTTTTGTAATATATTTTGATAGTGGGATTTATCGGATTTTCTCTGCTGCATTCATGTCGCTGTACACACGTTTCATTCTCTTACGGAGACATATGAATCCATGGGTTTGAAGATTCTTACTAGTCAGGTGTATTCCTAGGCGTTGAATATGGGGTGTTTAGTCCATTTCGTTGAGCAAGGGGTAGGTCTTGACTATTACATATTTGGCTTATGAAAAGGTATCTGTGCTAATTTCTATCTCTGTTTTGATGCGGCACCCCAACTCACCTTTCCCCTTAAGCAAGCATAAGTTGGTTTTCTAAATTTGAGGCCCTGTTCTGTTTTGTAATTCAGTTCATGTGTAGCCTAGTTTATATTCCGTGTATTAGTGATAACTTATGATGTTTCATTTTCTGTGTGACTTATTTCACTTAGAATCATGGTACCTGAATCCACTCATTATGCCGCGACGGGCCTGATGACATAGATTTCATTGCTCAGTGATATTCCATTGTACGTACGTACCACAACTTCTTTATCCATTTTTCACATTCTGGGATATTTAACTTGTACCGTAGACGAGGTTCTTGTAAACAGAGCCGACCGAAACTTTGGGGTGGCTGAGTGTTTTTGATTTTAATTTCCCTAAGCTATAGGACCATAAGTGGAAGTGCCGTAGGCTCCGTTGCTTTGTTTTTTAGGTGTTCCAGGAAACACCATACACTTCTCCAGAGTGGCTGTTGGCAATTTACATCCCGCCCATCAGCATAACAAGGCTCCCTGTTCTCCGTGGCCTGTGCTGCCTTTCTGGATTTTACACTTTTTTCAGATGGCCCTTTTGACCGGGGGGCAGTGAGACTTCATTGTAGTGCAGATTTCTTTAACATGCTTGCTTGGTTGGCCAAAAAGGGCGTATGCGTTTTTTCCTGAATATATTCAGAAAAAACGCATACGCCCTTTTTGGCCAAGAGCATCATTGTCGATGTTCTGCCTCTTTTCCTATGCTTTAAATGCAATTACCGTCTACCCCCTGAAAACGTTTTCCTGCAATTCTGCCCCGCTTTCAAGTCCTCTTCGCAGCCTTCCTTCAATATATTTTTGGACGATAGCTGTCATTTATAACTCTGCAGGTTCGTGAATTACAGTGCCCCTGAGCTCCTTTCTTCAAATCGCTTTCTTGTGAGCTGGCCGCAAACCCGCAGGATTGCTTCAGGCCCTAATCTGGTTCCGGCACGGCATGCTGAGCCTTTGGTTGATTCCTCTTCCTGGTGGGAAATGAGTGTTAAATTTGCCCGTGCAGACACCTACAGCTAGTCTCTCATTGGTTCTCCCTATTCCTGTTCATCTTGCGCAGAAATTGCAAACTGTGCCAAACAGCAGGTTAAATGCACTGACTCTCCAAGTGGGGAGAGTGTTAGTAAAGTGTCTGGAACTGTGAACCCGAGTAAAAGGGGCAAAAACTGAGATGCATTTGAAAACGTTTCCCTGTCACACTGTGCACCATACTGTGGGTTTCCCATTCATGCTTTAGCTGAAGGAAGAATCACTTAAACCTGGAGAGTTGGGACCCATGGAATGGGTACCATGCAGTATGACTTCAAATGGTCTGCATTTGCTCATCGAACCTCACCAATGTTATCAGCCCGAAGTGTCCAACCTTATGTCTCACTCAGCTCTGGGTGTAGATGAGGTAAATCCAGGTTGCATCACAAGCCCTGAATGAATTATTTAAGAATTGCTCTCTATTTCACTGTCATTGTGTTTTGTTTTTGTAATTCATTTTGATAATGGGATTTATCGGATTTTCTGTGCTGCCTTCATGCAGCTGTACACATGCTTGATTCTCTTATGGAGTCATATAAATCCATGGGTTTGAAAATTTCTTTCTAGTCAGGTGTATTCCTAGGCATTGAATATAGGGTGTTTAGCCCATTTGGTTGAGCAAGGGGTAGGTCTTGACTATTACATGTTTGACGTATGGAATGGTATCTGTGCTAATTTCTATCTCTGGTTTTATGCAGCACCCCAACTCACCTTTCCCCTTAAGCATACATAAGTTGGTTTTCTAAATTTGAGACCCTGTTCTGTTTTGTAATTGATTTCATGTGTAGCCAAGATTACATTCCGTGTATTAGTGATATCTTATGATGTTTCATTTTCTGTGTGACTTATTTCACTTAGAATCATTGTACCTGAATCCACTCATTATGCCACGATGGGCCAGATGACATAGATTTCATTGGTGAGTGATATTCCATTGTACGTACGTACCACAACTTCTTTATCCATTTTTCGCTTTCTGGGATATTTAACTTGTACCGTAGATGAAGTTCTTGGAAACAGAGCCGTCTGAAACTTTGTGGTGGCTGTTTGTTTTTGATTTTAATTTCCCTAATCTATAGGACCATAAGTGGAAGTGCCATAGGCTAAGTTGCTTTGTTTTTTAGGTGTTTCAGGAAACACCATACACTTCTCCAGAGTGGCTGTTGGCAATTTACATCCCACCCATCAGCATAACCAGGCTCCCTGTTCTCCATGGCCTGTGCTGCCTTTCTGGATTTTACACTTTTTTCAGATGGCCCTTTTGACCGGGGGGCAGTGAGACTTCATTGTAGTGCAGATTTCTTTAACATGCTTGCTTGGTTGGCCAAAAAGTGCGTATGCGTTTTTTCCTGAATATATTCAGGAAAAAACGCATACGCACTTTTTGGCCAAGTGCATCATTGTCGACGTTCTGCCTCTTTTCCTATGCTTTAAATGCAATTCCAGTCTACCCCCTGAAATCGTTTTCCTGCAATTCTGCCCTGCGTTCAAGTCCTCTTCGCAGCCTTCCTTCAATATATTTTTGGACGATAGCTGTCATTTATAACTCTGCAGGTTTGTGAATTACAGTGCCCCTGAACTCCTTTCTGCAAATCGCTTTCTTGTGAGCTGGCCGCAAACCCGCAGGATTGCTTCAGGCCCTAATCTGGTTCCGGCACGGCATGCTGAGCCTTTGGTTAATTCCTCTTCCTGGTGGAAATGAGCATTAAATTTGCCCGTGCAGACACCTACAGCTAGTTTCTCATTGGTTCTCCCTATTCCTGTTCATCTTGCGCAGAAATTGCAAACTGTCCCAAACAGGAGGTTAAAGGCACTGACTCTCCAAGTGGGGAGAGTGTTAGTAAAGGGTCTGGAATTGTGAACCCGAGTAAAAGGGGCAAAAACTGAGATGCATTTGAAAACGTTTCCCGGTCACACGGTGCACCATACTGTGGGTTTCCCATGCATGTTTTAGCTGAAGGAAGAATCGCTTAAACCTGGAGAGATGGGACCCATGGAATGGGTACCATGCAGTATGACTTCAAATGGTCTGCATTTGCTCATCGAACCTCACCAATGCTATCAGCCCGAAGTGTCCAACCTTATGTCTCACTCAGCTCTGGGTTTAGATGAGGTAAATCCAGGTTGCATCACAAGCCCTGAATGAATTATTTAAGAATTGCTCTCTATTTCACTGCCATTGTGTTTTGTTTTTGTAATTCATTTTGATAATAGGATTTATCGGATTTTCTCTGCTGCCTTCATGCAGCTGTACACACGCTTGATTCTCTTATGGAGACATATAAATCCATGGGTTTGAAAATTCTTACTAGTCAGGTGTATTCCTAGGCGTTGAATATAGGGTGTTTAGCCCATTTCGTTGAGCAAGGGGTAGGTCTTGACTATTACGTATTTGACGTATGGAATGGTATCTGTGCTAATTTCTAACTCTGGTTTTATGCAGCACCCCGACTCACCTTTCCCCTTAAGCAAACATATGTTGGTTTTCTAAATTTGAGAACCTGTTCTGTTTTGTAATTCAGTTCATGTGTAGCCAAGATTACATTCGGTGTATTAGTGATATCTTATGATGTTTCATTTTCTGTGTGACTTATTTCACTTAGAATCATCGTACCTGAATCCACTCATTATGCCACGACGGGCCAGATGACATAGATTTCATTGGTGAGTGATATTCCATTGTACGTACGTACCACAACTTCTTTATCCATTTTTCGCTTTCTGGGATATTTAACTTGTACCGTAGACGAGGTTCTTGTAAACAGAGCCGTCTGAAACTTTGGGGTGGCTGTGTGTTTTTGATTTTAATTTCCCTAAGCTATAGGACCATAAGTGGAAGTGCCGTAGGCTCCTTTGCTTTGTTTTTTAGGTGTTTCAGGAAACACCATACACTTCTCCAGAGTGGCTGTTGGCAATTGACATCCCACCCATCAGCATAACAAGGCTCCCTGTTCTCCATGGCCTGTACTGCCTTTCTGGATTTTACACTTTTTTCAGATGGCCCTTTTGACCGGGGGGCAGTGAGACTTCATTGTAGTGCAGATTTCTTTAACATGCTTGCTTGGTTGGCCAAAAAGGGCGTATGCGTTTTTTCCTGAATATATTCAGGAAAAAACGCATACGCCCTTTTTGGCCAAGTGCATCATTGTCGACGTTCTGCCTCTTTTCCTATGCTTTAAATGCAATTCCAGTCTACACCCTGAAATCGTTTTCCTGCAATTCTGCCCCGCTTTCAAGTCCTCTTCGCAGGCTTCCTTCAATATATTTTTGGACGATAGCTGTCATTTATAACTCTGCAGGTTTGTGAATTACAGTGCCCCTGAGCTCCTTTCTTCAAATCGCTTTCTTGTGAGCTGGCCGCAAACCCGCAGGATGGCTTCAGGCCCTAATCTGGTTCCGGCACGGCATGCTGAGCCTTTGGTTAATTCCTCTTCCTGGTTGGAAATGAGCGTTAAATTTGCCCGTGCAGACACCTACAGCTAGTCTCTCATTGGTTCTCCTTATTCCTGTTCATCTTGCGCAAAAATTGCAAACTGTGCCAAACAGGATGTTAAAGGCAATGACTCTCCAAGTGGGGAGAGTGTTAGTAAAGGGTCTGGAATTGTGAACCCGAGTAAAAGGGGACAAAAACTGAGATGTATTTGAAAACGTTTCCCGGTCACACGGTGCACCATACTGTGGGTTTCCCATGCATGCTTTAGCTGAAGGAAGAATCGCTTAAACCTGGAGAGTTGGGACCCATGGAATGGGTACCATGCAGTATGACTTCAAATGGTCTGCATTTGCTCATCGAACCTCACCAATGCTATCAGCCCGAAGTGTCCAACCTTATGTCTCACTCAGCTCTGGGTTTTGATGAGGTAAATCCAGGTTGCATCACAAGCCCTGAATGAATTATTTAAGAATTGCTCTCTATATCACTGTCATTGTGTTTTGTTTTTGTAATTCATTTTGATAATAGGATTTATCGGATTTTCTCTGCTGCCTTCATGCAGCTGTACACACGCTTGATTCTCTTATGGAGACATATAAATCCATGGGTTTGAACATTCTTACTAGTCAGGTGTATTCCTAGGCGTTGAATATAGGGTGTTTAGCCCATTTCGTTGAGCAAGTGGTACGTCTTGACTATTACGTATTTGATATATGGAATGGTATCTGTGCTAATTTCTAACTCTGGTTTTATGCAGCACCCCAACTCACCTTTCCCCTTACGCAAACATAAGTTGGTTTTCTAAATTTGAGACCCTGTTCTGTTTTGTAATTCAGTTCATGTGTAGCCAAGATTACATTCCGTGTATTAGTGATATGATGTTTCATTTTCTCTGTGACTTATTTCACTTAGAATCATTGTACCTGAATCCACTCATTATGCCACGACGGGCCTGATGATATAGATTTCATTGGTGAGTGATATACCATTGTACGTACGTACCACAATTTCTTTATCCATTTTTTGCTTTCTGGGATATTTAACTTGTACCGTAGACGAGGTTCTTGTGAAGAGAGCCGTCTGAAACTTTGGGGTGGCTGTGTGTTTTTGATTTTAATTTCCCTAAGCTATAGGACCATAAGTCGAAGTGCCGTAGGCTCTCTTGCTTTGTTTTTTAGGTGTTCCAGGAAACACCATACACTTCTCCAGAGTGTCTCTTGGCAATTTACATCCCACCCATCAGCATAACAAGGCTCCCTGTTCTCCATGGCCTGTACTGCCTTTCTGGATTTTACACTTTTTTCAGATGGCCCTTTTGACCGGGGGGCAGTGAGACTTCATTGTAGTGCAGATTTCTTTAACATGCTTACTTGGTTGGCCAGAAAGCGCGTATGCGTTTTTTCCTGAATATATTCCGGAAAAAACGCATACGCCCTTTTTGGCCAAGTGCATCATTGTCGACGTTCTGCCTCTTTTCCTATGCTTTAAATACAATTCCAGTCTACACCCTGAAATCGTTTTCCTGCAATTCTGCCCCGCTTTCAAGTCCTCTTCGCAGCCTTCCTTCAATATATTATTGGACGATAGCTGTCATTTATAACTCTGCAGGTTTGTGAATTACAGTGCCCCTGAACTCCTTTCTTCAAATCGCTTTCTTGTGAGCTGGCCGCAAACCCACAGGATTGCTTCAGGCCCTAATCTGGTTCCGGCACGGCATGCTGAGCCTTTGGTTAATTCCTCTTCCTGGTGGGAAATGAGCATTAAATTTGCCCGTGCAGACACCTACAGCTAGTCTCTCATTGGTTCTCCCTATTCCTGTTCATCTTGCGCAGAAATTGCAAACTGGGCCAAACAGCAGGTTAAAGGCACTGGCTCTCCAAGTGGGGAGAGTGTTAGTAAAGCGTCTGGAATTGTGAACCCGACTAAATGGGGACGAAAACTGAGATGCATTTGAAAACGTTTCCCGGTCACACGGTGCACCATACTGTGGGTTTCCCATGCATGTTTCAGCTGAAGGAAGAATCGCTTAAACCTGGAGAGTTGGGACCCACGGAATGGGTACCATGCAGTATGACTTCAAATGGTCTGCATTTGCTCATCGAACCTCACCAATGCTATCATCCCGAAGTGTCCAACCTTATGTCTCACTCAGCTCTGGGTGTAGATTAGGTAAATCCAGGTTGCATCACAAGCCCTGAATGAATTATTTAAGAATTGCTCTCTATTTCACTGTCATTGTGTTTTCTTTTTATAATTCATTTTGATAATGGGATTTATCGGATTGTCTCTGCTGCCGTCATGCAGCTGTACACACGCTTGATTCTCTTATGGAGACAAATAAATCCATGTGTTTGAAGATTCTTTCTAGTCAGGTGTATTCCTAGGCGTTGAATATAGGGTGTTTAGCCCATTTGGTTGAGCAAGGGGTAGGTCTTGACTATTACATATTTGACGTATGGAATGGTATCTGTGCTAATTTCTATCTCTGGTTTTATGCAGGACCCCAACTCACCTTTCCCCTTAAGCAAACATAAGTTGGTTTTCTTAATTTGAGACCCTGTTCTGTTTTGTAATTCAGTTCATGTGTAGCCAAGAATATATTCCGTGTATTAGTGACATCTTATGATGTTTCATTTTCTGTGTGATTTATTTCACTTAGAATCATCGTACCTGAATCCACTCATTATGCCACGACGGGCCAGATGACATAGATTTCATTGTTGAGTGATATTCCATTGTACGTACGTACCACAACTTCTTTATCCATTTTTCGCTTTCTGGGATATTTAACTTGTACCGTTGACGAGGTTCTTGTAAACAGAGCCGTCTGAAATTTTGGGGTGGCTGTGTGTTTTTGATTTTAATTTCCCTAAGCTATAGGACCATAAGTGGAAGTGCCATAGGCTCCGTTGCTTTGTTTTTTAGGTGTTTCAGGAAACACCATACACTTCTCCAGAGTGGCTGTTGGCAATTTACATCCCACCCATCAGCATAACAAGGCTCCCTGTTCTCCATGGCCTGTGCTGCATTTCTGGATTTTACACTTTTTTCAGATGGCCCTTTTGACCGGGGGGCAGTGAGACTTCATTGTAGTGCAGATTTCTTTAACATGCTTGCTTGGTTGGCCAAAAAGTGCGTATGCGTTATTTCCTGTATATATTCAGGAAAAAACGCATACGCACTTTTTGGCCAAGTGCATCATTGTCGACGTTCTGCCTCTTTTCCTATGCTTTAAATGCAATTCCAGTCTACCCCCTGAAATTGTTTTCCTGCAATTCTGCCCCGCTTTCAAGTCCTCTTCGCAGGCTTCCTTCAATATATTTTTGGACGATAGCTGTCATTTATAACTCTGCAGGTTTGTGAATTACAGTGCCCCTGAGCTCCTTTCTTCAAATCGCTTTCTTGTGAGCTGGCCGCAAACCCGCAGGATGGCTTCAGGCCCTAATCTAGTTCCGGCACGGCATGCTGAGCCTTTGGTTAATTCCTCTTCCTGGTTGGAAATGAGCGTTAAATTTGCCCGTGCAGACACCTACAGCTAGTCTCTCATTGGTTCTCCTTATTCCTGTTCATCTTGCGCAAAAATTGCAAACTATGCCAAACAGGATGTTAAAGGCAATGACTCTCCAAGTGGGGAGAGTGTTAGTAAAGGGTCTGGAATTGTGAACCCGAGTAAAAGGGGACAAAAACTGAGATGCATTTGAAAACGTTTCCCGGTCACACGGTGCACCATACTGTGGGTTTCCCATGCATGCTTTAGCTGAAGGAAGAATCGCTTAAACCTGGAGAGTTGGGACCCATGGAATGGGTACCATGCAGTATGACTTCAAATGGTCTGCATTTGCTCATCGAACCTCACCAATGCTATCAGCCCGAAGTGTCCAACCTTATGTCTCACTCAGCTCTGGGTTTTGATGAGGTAAATCCTGGTTGCATCACAAGCCCTGAATGAATTATTTAAGAATTGCTCTCTATTTCACTGTCATTGTGTTTTGTTTTTTTAATTCATTTTGATAATAGGATTTATCGGATTTTTTCTGCTGCCTTCATGCAGCTGTACACACGCTTGATTCTCTTATGGAGACATATAAATCCATGGGTTTGAACATTCTTACTAGTCAGGTGTATTCCTAGGCGTTGAATATAGGGTGTTTAGCCCATTTCGTTGAGCAAGTGGTACGTCTTGACTATTACGTATTTGATATATGGAATGGTATCTGTGCTAATTTCTAACTCTGGTTTTATGCAGCACACCAACTCACCTTTCCCCTTACGCAAACATAAGTTGGTTTTCTAAATTTGAGACCCTGTTCTGTTTTGTAATTCAGTTCATGTGTAGCCAAGATTACATTCCGTGTATTAGTGATATGATGTTTCATTTTCTCTGTGACTTATTTCACTTAGAATCATTGTACCTGAATCCACTCATTATGCCACGACGGGCCTGATGATATAGATTTCATTGGTGAGTGATATACCATTGTACGTACGTACCACAATTTCTTTATCCATTTTTTGCTTTCTGGGATATTTAACTTGTACCGTAGACGAGGTTCTTGTGAAGAGAGCCGTCTGAAACTTTGGGGTGGCTGTGTGTTTTTGATTTTAATTTCCCTAAGCTATAGGACCATAAGTGGAAGTGCCGTAGGCTCTCTTGCTTTGTTTTTTAGGTGTTCCAGGAAACACCATACACTTCTCCAGAGTGTCTCTTGGCAATTTACATCCCACCCATCAGCATAACAAGGCTCCCTGTTCTCCATGGCCTGTACTGCCTTTCTGGATTTTACACTTTTTTCAGATGGCCCTTTTGACCGGGGGGCAGTGAGACATCATTGTAGTGCAGATTTCTTTAACATGCTTACTTGGTTGGCCAGAAAGCGCGTATGCGTTGTTTCCTGAATATATTCCGGAAAAAACGCATACGCCCTTTTTGGCCAAGTGCATCATTGTCGATGTTCTGCCTCTTTTCCTATGCTTTAAATGCAATTCCAGTCTACACCCTGAAATCGTTTTCCTGCAATTCTGCCCCGCTTTCAAGTCCTCTTCGCAGCCTTCCTTCAATATATTATTGGACGATAGCTGTCATTTATAACTCTGCAGGTTTGTGAATACAGTGCCCCTGAGCTCCTTTCTTCAAATCGCTTTCTTGTGAGCTGGCCGCAAACCCACAGGATTGCTTCAGGCCCTAATCTGGTTCCGGCACGGCATGCTGAGCCTTTGGTTAATTCCTCTTCCTGGTGGGAGATGAGCATTAAATGTGCCCGTGCAGACACCTACAGCTAGTCTCTTATTGGTTCTCCCTATTCCTGTTCATCTTGCGCAGAAATTGCAAACTGGGCCAAACAGCAGGTTAAAGGCACTGGCTCTCCAAGTGGGGAGAGTGTTAGTAAAGCGTCTGGAATTGTGAACCCGACTAAATGGGGACGAAAACTGAGATGCATTTGAAAACGTTTCCCGGTCACACGGTGCACCATACTGTGGGTTTCCCATGCATGTTTTAGCTGAAGGAAGAATCGCTTAAACCTGGAGAGTTGGGACCCACGGAATGGGTACCATGCAGTATGACTTCAAATGGTCTGCATTTGCTCATCAAACCTCACCAATGCTATCATCCCGAAGTGTCCAACCTTATGTCTCACTCAGCTCTGGGTGTAGATTAGGTAAATCCAGGTTGCATCACAAGCCCTGAATGAATTATTTAAGAATTGCTCTCTATTTCACTGTCATTGTGTTTTCTTTTTATAATTCATTTTGATAATGGGATTTATCGGATTGTCTCTGCTGCCTTCAGGCAGCTGTACACACGCTTGATTCTCTTATGGAGACAAATAAATCCATGTGTTTGAAGATTCTTTCTAGTCAGGTGTATTCCTAGGCGTTGAATATAGGGTGTTTAGCCCATTTGGTTGAGCAAGGGGTAGGTCTTGACTATTACATATTTGACGTATGGAATGGTATCTGTGCTAATTTCTATCTCTGGTTTTATGCAGGACCCCAACTCACCTTTCCCCTTAAGCAAACATAAGTTGGTTTTCTTAATTTGAGACCCTGTTCTGTTTTGTAATTCAGTTCATGTGTAGCCAAGAATACATTCCGTGTATTAGTGACATCTTATGATGTTTCATTTTCTGTGTGATTTATTTCACTTAGAATCATCGTACCTGAATCCACTCATTATGCCACGACGGGCCAGATGACATAGATTTCATTGTTGAGTGATATTCCATTGTACGTACGTACCACAACTTCTTTATCCATTTTTCGCTTTCTGGGATATTTAACTTGTACCGTTGACGAGGTTCTTGTAAACAGAGCCGTCTGAAACTTTGGGGTGGCTGTGTGTTTTTGATTTTAATTTCCTTAAGCTATAGGACCATAAGTGGAAGTGCCGTAGGCTCCGTTGCTTTGTTTTTTAGGTGTTTCAGGAAACACCATACACTTCTCCAGAGTGGCTGTTGGCAATTTACAACCCACCCATCAGCATAACAAGGCTCCCTGTTCTCCATTGCCTGTGCTGCATTTCTGGATTTTACACTTTTTTCAGATGGCCCTTTTGACCGGGGGGCAGTGAGACTTCATTGTAGTGCAGATTTCTTTACACGCTTGCTTGGTTGGCCAAAAAGTGCGTATGCGTTTA
Source organism: Delphinapterus leucas (assembly GCF_059928025.1). Classification (NCBI taxonomy): domain Eukaryota; kingdom Metazoa; phylum Chordata; class Mammalia; order Artiodactyla; family Monodontidae; genus Delphinapterus; species Delphinapterus leucas. The sequence goes on along the minus strand of NW_028322233.1, from coordinate 20,489,170 downwards.
TTCCTGAATATATTCAGGAAACAACGCATACGCCCTTTTTGGCCAAGTGCATCATTTTCGACATTCTGCTATTTTCCTAAGCTTTAGGTGGATTTCCTGTCTACCCCCTGAAATCGTTTTCCTGCAATTCTGCCCCGCTTTCAAGTCCTCTTCGAAGACTTACTTCAGTACATTTTTGTATGATAGCTGTCATTCATAACTCTGCAGGTTTGTGAATTACAGTGCCCCTGAGCTCCTTTCTTCAACTCGTTTTCTTGTGAGGTGGCCGCAAAATTGCAGGATTGCTTCAGGCCCTAATCTGTTTTAGGCAGGGCACGCTGAGCCTTTGGTTAATTCCTCTTCCTGGTGGGAAATGAGCGTTCCATTTGCCCGTGCAGACACTTACAGCTAGTCTCTCATTGGTTCTCCCTATTCCTGTTCATCTTGCGCAGAAATTGCAAACTGTGCCAAAGAGGAGGTTAAAGGCACTGACTCTCCAAGTGGGGAGAGTGTTAGTAAAGCGTCTGGAATGGTGAACCCGAGTACCAGGGGACGAAAACTGAGATGCATTTCAAAACGTTTCCCAATCACACGGTGTACCTTACTCTGGGTTTGCCATGCATGGTTTAGTTGAAGGAAGAATCCCTTAAACCTGGAGAGTTGGGACCCATGGAATGGGTACCATACATTATGACTTCAAAGGGTCTGTATTTGCTCACCGAACCTCACCAATGCTATGAGCCCGAAGTGTCCAGCCTTATGTCTCACCCAGGTCTGGTTGTAGATGTGGTAAATCAGATTGCATCACAAGCCCTGAATGAATTATTTAAGAATTGCTCTCTATTTCACTGTCATTGTGTTTTTTTTTGAAATTTATTTTGATAATGGGATTTATCGGATTTTCACTGCTGCGTTTAGGCCGCTGTACACACGCTTGATTTCCTTATGGAGACATATAAATCCATGGGTTTTAAGATTCTTACTTGTCAGGTATATTCCAAGGCGTTGAATATGGGGTGTTGAGTCCATTTCGTTGAGCAAGGCGTAAGTCTTTTCTATTATATATTTGGCTTATGGAACGGTATCTGTGCTAATTGCAATCTCTGGTGTTATGCAGAACCCCAACACACCTTTCCCCATAAGCAAACATAAGTTGGTTTTCTAAATTTGAGACCCTGTTCTGTTTTGTAATTCGGTTCATGTGTAGCCAAGTTTACATTCCGTGTATTAGTGATATCTTATGATGTTTGTTTTTCTGTGTGACTTATTTCTCGTAGAATCATCGTACCTGAATCCACTCGTTATTCCTCTACGGGCCTGATGACGTAGATTTCATTGCTGAGTGATATTCCATTGTACGTACGTACAACAACTTCTTTATTCATTTTTTGCTTTCTCGGATATTTAACTTGCATCGTAGACGAGGTTCTTGTAAACAGAGCCGTCCCAAAATTTGGGGTGGCTGTGTGTGTTTGATTTTAATTTCCCTAAGCTATACGACCATAAGTGGAAGTGCCATAGGCTGTGTTTCTTTGTTTCCTACGTGTTTCAGGAAACAGCATACACTTCTCCAGAGTGGCTGTTGGCAATTTACATCCCGCCCATCAGCATAACAAGGCTCCCTGTTCTCCATGCCCTGTCCTGCCTTTCTGGATTTTACACCTTTTTCAGATGGCCCTTTTCACCGGGGGGCCGTGAGACTTCATTGTAGTGCAGATTTCCTTTACACGCTTGCTTGGTTGGCCAAAAAGTGCGTATGCGTTTTTTCCTGAATATATTCAGGAAAAGAACGCATACGACCTTTTTGGCCAAGTGCATCATTGTCGACATTCTGCCTCTTTTCCTATGCTTTAAGTGCAATTCCAGTCTACCCCCTGAAATCGTTTTCCTGAAATTCTGCCCCTTTTTCAAGTCCTCTTCGAAGACTAACTTCAATATATTTTTGGACGATAGCTCTCATTCATAACTCTGCAGGTTAGTGAATTACAGTGCCCCTGAGCTCCTTTCTTCAACTCGCTTTCTTGTGAGCTGGCCGCAAAACCGCAGGATTGCTTCAGGCCCTAATCTTTTTCCAGCAGGCATGCTGAGCCTTTGGTTAATTCCTCTTCCTGGTGGGAAATGAGCGTTCCATTTGCCCGTGCACACACCTACAGCTAGTCTCTCATTGGTTCTCCTTATTCCTGATGATCTTGCGCAGAAATTGCAAACTGTGCCAAACAGGAGGTTAAAGGCACTGACTCTCCAAGTGGGGAGAGTGTTAGTAAGGCTTCAGGAACGGTGACCCCAAGTACCAGGGGACGAAAACTAAGATGCTTTTGAAAACGTTTCCCAATCACACGGTGGACCATACTCTGGGTTTCCCATGCATGTTTTAGCTGAAGGAAGAATCCCTTAAACCTGGAGAGTTGGGACACATGGAATGGGTACCATGCAGTATGACTCCAAAGGGCCTGCGTTTGCTCACCGAATCTCACCAATGCTATCAGCCCGAAGTGTCCAGCCTTATTTCTCACCCAGCTCTGGGTGTAGATGTGGAAATCAAGGTTGCATCACAAGCCCTGAATGAATTATGTAAG